>NW_021130314.1:0-295160 GCF_004193835.3 Ostrinia furnacalis
GCCGTTTCTATGGAACAATAATACAAAAGTTATCCATACAAAGCTTCTTCCAACATCGTTATATTTTCTGCTATACTCATTTTCATTACTTTTTTTGTGTTTTTATTTCAAAATCAATTTAAAAATAATAACCACATTATGAAGAAAAAACAGTAAAAAAATTCTAAATTTACTTTGCATGGATAACTTTTGTATTACTGTTCCATTTTCTTCCCTAAACTTTGAATTTTTGACGAATTTCAACATCTAATTAGGCTACATGTGACATAATATCATTGGAAAGAAGAGAAGCTAGAGATGTTTTTAAGATCATTGGCATTTCACTTACTTCACTAATTTATTAATTAGAAATTCACTGTCATCTTTAATTTTTTTTAAATAGAATTCCAAGTAGGTTTTTTTATCATGGTTCTTATTTTTGTTAAACTTTGGCGTCTCGTAACTAGCTATCCAATCATTATCTGGATCTGAAATTTATTTTACTTGACTTAAGACATATTCGATATTAATTTGAAATAATAAAAGCGATTCAAAACACGCGAGAAAAAAAAAGCAGTTTTTAGGTCAAATTTCGGAAAAAATCTAGGCTAAGATTAAATAGATTTCCAGGAGGGAGCAGCTGTCCTTTCCTGCAGCAGCTGGCCCGCCCATGGGAACGGCGAATAGATAGGTAGGTACGTAGGTTTAACTCAGAAAAACTAAATAACAGGTAGGTATTGCGTGTACATCGAAATGATCTTCATAGCAATGTCTTGTAGCCTAGGGAGAGTGAATCTGCCTCAGCTATACCTTATTGTTAGAAGTAAATAAATTAATACTTATACATTTTTATATTTTACTTGGAAGAAGATATGACTCTAACAACACTTATGAACACTTTATTTGAATAAATCGCCAAATATACCACCGCGGAGACCCCAATCGCGTCTCTGCGTTCCATTGAATCGTATGAGCGTATGGATTTTTTGCGTTATTTTTCACAATTTCTATTTTTAAAAATTACCTATCGATAGCTTACTTTATTCTGATGAATAAATGTCATTACAAGTTTTTCTCTAAAACTGATAGTTTGGCTAGAAAAAAATATTTTCTATCCACGCGGTACGCCGGCAGCGTTCGGATCGGATATAATGACGTCATCGTCCCCGCGCCGGGCGGTCAGTGAACTTTTTTAGTAATTTGGCCATAACTTCGTCAATTTTTGTCGTAGAACAAAAATTTTTGGACTGTGTATTAAGGATTTCTTAGCCCCTATAAATCTGCATTCACAGCTAAAAATCGAAATGATCCTCATTCCTTTTAAAACAACTCCGACCACTTCTGCAGGGCCTTTACCGGGAGCTGTCTCAGTAAAATTTGATATTACTGCAGAAATGAAAAAGTGCAATAATTTTTCCTTCGTGGCATCTAGAAAATCATACTAGCGAAAAATAAGTACACTTACTAAAAGGCTACTCCTAAAAATTGCACAATACACAAAATAATTTAGCAGAACAACAAAAACTATTAGAATTTAAAAATAGAATGTCACGACCACGCGTTGTAATGTCACGACCATGTACTTAAATAGTTTGCGGTAGTGACACATTTTTAATACCATGGCCGTGACAATTTGGAACGTGTCCGATATATCCAAAAAACTTTCTGTGAATTAGCAGATCTTGTGCAATTATCTGAAACTATACTGCATGAGGTACATAATTATGTTTTATACAATAGCGTGACATTGATACCTACCTTTAAAAACCGTACACGGGATGGACGTGTTATGGTTGTCCCTTTTTTCAAATAAATAGGAAATAATTTTTTGCGACTCACTCACTACGTTCAGCCATTTGAAAATCTAATAAATGTTACTGTTCTAAAAAAACTTAGCAAGGGATGTCAATATCAAAGATAGTTTTTTACCGAGTTACGCATATTTAAAGTGGCGCACGTGGTTGTGACACAAAAACTGCTCACACAATGTTTGGTGTTCAAAATCAAAAATGGTAATTATTATTGATATAAATTTGTAACAGTCTTATATTACATGTATTAATCTTGCATAATTACTGTAATATTTATCAAAATAACATAACATCTCTTCAGAAAAAAATATTGTATGTCCAAATCCGGGAATCTCACACTACACGGTCCGTGACATTTTGGACTTGTAACTTTTTTTTAATATTCTTCTAATAGTTTTATGATAAAAATGATATTGGGCCTAGTTAATAGAGGTATTTTACTAAGTAAATTAATATACAGTGCACTGATTTTCATTAAAAACATATGCTATTCTTACATCTCACACAAAAATGCGTAAGAATAAGAATGGCCCTTATCTGTAGAGATATCGGCTCGATCATCATCATTTCAGCCACAGGACGTCCACTGCAGAATATAACTACTTAGTCTTCCTCTAATGTTTTCTAGATTGGCAGGTTGGTAGTTATAGCACAGAATAATAATAAGTACTACGTACAGAAGTTTTACTTCGCGAAGGTATTTAAAAAAATTATGTTCAATGTCATTAACAATATGGTGTAATTTAGCCTGTCTCAAGAGTCAAGAACCATTTTGTTGACAAACGTCAGTGATCGGCACTGCGCCGAAGCTATAGGGCTGACTTCGGTAAAATGATGTGACGTGAGGTGCCAAACTGCTGAAAATGGCGGAGGAAATACATGATTTAGCATGAATTATCATGAATAATATTAACTACTTATTTACCTCTCAGTGCCTTGAGGCAACTTAAAAAAGTACATTCTGTGTTTTTATTATTATTTAGGCTTAAATACTGCACAGTATTTAGTACACCATTTTTTTTATTTTCTTCCATCATACACAAGAATACGCGTGCGTGAGTCAATGTTCGCTCGTATGTGAGGCCTTGTCGAATAGTATCCTGTAGGTGGGCCATCGTGCGTGTTTTGTTTTCGATGTAAACTCGCGGAGATGAACAGGCCTGGTTATAGCCTGCATCCAATGCCTTTCCTGCTACTTTTATGAGGTCGTCTGTCTACCTTATGGACGTCCCATACTGCGCTTATCGCTTTTAGATAAATAGTTAGCAAGTCCCTCTTTCCCATTGGGAACTCTGGGCACATGCCCAGGGCCCTCTCAAAAATAATCTATACTAATATTATAAATGCGAAAATAACTCTGTCTGTCTGTCTCGCTTTCACGCCTAAGCCACTGAACCGATTTTGATTAAATTTGGCATAGAGATAGTTTGAGTCCCGGGAAAGGATATAGGATAGTTTTTATCCCGGTTTTCGAAACAGGGACGCGCGCGATAAAGTTTTTCTGTGACAGACAAAATTCCACGCGGGCGAAGCCGCGGGCGGAAAGCTAGTAAACAATAACAGTAGATAGTGGTACAGTCAGTGTCAAATCAAATAGTTCGTGACACCCAAAGTAGCCAAAAAGTTCGCAACACGTCTTTGTTACAATCGGAAGTTTTGTTTTTTCCTTCTCTGGAAAAAGTTGTTGAATTTATGCAGTAGATTCAATCCTTTATTTTGATACACCACCATGTGTTCACCCTGTATATTTTTCTTCCAGGATTGATCAGAGACGTGACCGGCGGCTACTCCTGGTGTTTCTACGGCATGGGCTCCTGCATGGTCCTGGGTTCCATTCCCGTCATAGCCTTCCATCTGAGCACCAAGAACGAAGACTCCGAGTCTTCAGTCGATTGAAAGAAATAAATGTGTACTTGATTCAAGTTTTTGGAGTTTCTCTAAATATTTGGTGTTTTTCAACTTTTCTACACAAAATGTTGATGGTATTTGTCGCGATCGCACATTTAGATAAAAAGTGGCATAACTCAAAATAATTCAAAATTGAGTTTTTACGAATCTGCGTCAAAAAATACGTAAAGTACTTGCTGTTCCTGTAAAAAAAAAGTTTTTTGAGTTGCACTGCTTTTTATCTTGGTGTGCGAAGTATGTAATTTATGTGATTTGTGGGTAGAGAGGTTAACTGTATGAAAGAATCGATATAAGTGTAAGTATATTTCATTATGACCATATTCATGTTATTAATTTGTTCATTATAATATATAAAATTTATTCATATTTATATTAGGTATCTACTAACTAAATTATTCAATATTGGTATTTTTGCCAAAATCTTCTTCTAGAAAAAAAACTTTTTTATTTTTTGAGTGTTGAAAAATAGCATTCGCGTAGAAAAGTTGATAAGCAATATCTTTTAAATCTAAATAAAAAAAATAACGATGTATTTCTTCATGACGTATTCCATTCAGCTCAAAAGAATACAAAAAAAAAAACTTTAAATTCTTGTTAATTTTATTATTTTACACATTATTTTTTTCATAACTTTCTTTAAAGATAACGTTGTGTCTAAAATAATAATCCGTATTGTAATAAAATAAAAAACACAAGTTATTAATAATATATTATTTTTTTTTTTTCAGTAAACAATCATATATTTTTCATAAAACATACGTAAGGTTTATACCTAATAATTTAAGTTTTTTTTTATTTCAATATTATTTTAATGTAATTTAATTTTATACCAAGCACACATTAGTATAATTTAGTAAGCTTTTGATTGTATGTGAGTCCATTGAAAATACTTATTTCTTTGCTTTATCTTGTATGTACCTAACTAGGTACTTCATTACCCTTTTTATAATGAATTATGTATAATAATTTGATTTTAAGTAGGTACATAAGCAAAAAATAACCTTATTGCCTTCAGTTAGAGTATTTTTAGATTTTCTGTCTGAAAATGTGTGATCTCTTTGTTTTGGAAAATTAGGGAGGTTCGACAGTCGACAAAGCAATGTCGATAAAGATATTTTGTAAGTTAAATGAAGTAGGTATTATTTTCGCTTTTGAGTGTTTACCCATCTTGTCTATAAAGGCCTGGAATTTAAAAAAAAATTAAAACATGTATTGATTTGAGATTAAAATTGTTTAAAATAAACATTAAGCTCAAAAATTGAGTCTTACGTAGGGCTTTAGAAGCTTTTTTCAATTTTTGTGATTTTGGCAAGGTTTATGTAAACACATTTCTGCTGGAACACAAAAAAAAATCCAACATGTAACAGTGTTTAGTGATAAGAATAATCAATAATGTGCTCTTCAGTAAAAGAAGACTCTTAAAACACATGCATTTTAGATGTAGTGCATGCAAATATGATTGAATGATTTTAGACTATCCGGCTCGAGTGTGTAGAATTGGAATTCTGAATATTAGATATTTGTTAACGAGAGAAGCGTGTCAAAACAACTAGTTAACTGCATCAAAAAGTAAAATATAAGTAGGAATGATATCAGTTTAATCTAAAAAAAAAAGATGTCACGTCATGTCCGTAAATATTCGCGTAATTAATATTTAATATTTGAATTATTTATTTCCATATCTTATTCAGTAAAAAATATTCACTTCAATTAAATTTCTTGTCTCTTTTCATTACAGCGTGATGTCTTATTTGGCAAAAAGAGACAAAAATCTCTTATTAACAAATGGAATTATTATTTTTTTGTGAAAAGGGGGTGTTTCTGTGTATACTTAATGTTATAATTTGAAGACAAAAAAGTGGTAGTTTCCTTTAATGTCCTGAAAGTTGTCCTGTAGGTGTATGATGTTTACAAGTGTGTTTTAAAATTTGTAGTAAAAGAAAAAATTTTTTTTTAGTTAAAACTGTATCTTGTTATTTTTTAGTATTCCACTCTTCTTTCTTTTTATTTAACTTATAAAGTCATATTAGTGATACCAACTACACTAAAACTAACTAGTCTTATTTAGAATGATAGTTTGCTGTTCGGCACGGATTTTTTTTTTTTTGCGCGAAACATTTTTTTTCTAACGGCAGCAGCTGCTTTTAAATATTGGCTGCTATTTTAACATTTAAAAACGGTCTCTTTATTTATTTATTTGTAGGCAAATTATAGAATGTTGTGTCGAGTAAGTGTGACGCATAGAGTCGCTTGTTCAATTGTTTTAGTGTTATTGTATTTTTGTTGTCCAGTCTTGTTTATTAGTATATTCTGGTTATAAATAGTAGCCGTAATGTGAATAAATATTAATAGTTAAAGTCTAACAATAATAACTATCAATGTTTGACGTAGGCATATGAATATTTTGTGAAATATAGCCCGGTGTATCTTTTGCGGTTACAATTTTACAATTTGAGTTTTGAAATGAAAAAATTGATTTATTCGTAAGATAAACTACAGATCCCTAGAACACCTTGTCCATATTATTATAAAATGCTTTCTTTCATAGTAACTGTTAAATCTAAATTTTAAATAAACAACTTGAAAACATCGAATTGCCTAAGGCGGAAATCGAACCAAAAGCGGCTCTAATCGCTTAGAAATTTAATAGTAACATCTATTTTGCTTTCATTTTTAGGAAAACCAAAAAGAAAAAAGTACTTGCACAAATCTTTAGCGGTAGGTATTTGCTTGAAAATAGTCTCACTTTTTTATTAATAAAACTAGTTTCTCACATTGGTTATTTAAAAAAACGTAAAAGAAAAACCGTGGCTGTATTTTATATTATACATATGAGTTTTTGGAACTATTTTAAATAAAAATACGCTAATTGATGTGTTCAATCGTGTACAGGTATTTCCTTCGTGCGTTTGATGGTGTGGACTGAAAATATAATTACTCATTTCCTTTAACATAAAGAAATAGGTAGGTAAGTCAAATAAATATTCACTAGATATTATAAAAAATAATTACTGATCTTACATTTTCATTATAAATTTAAGATTCTATGCTATTTCCTCTGTTTTGCAGTCAAGTAAAATACTTATTATGCAAGCAATTGACACTTTTTTTTACATAAAAAAATCATTGAAATGAGTAATTATATTTTAATAAGCATTATTAATGTTGGAATAGCAACATTCTTATATTGTAATACACCATTTTTCACGGCCAAGAAAATCATAATTTTCGTTTTTGTACGAAACAAATTCATCTAAAAAACAAGGGAAAAAATCATCAAACTATCGACAACCGTATCGATACTCGCCCAACACTGCTTGAACATGACTGACGTTTTACTTTTTAATTGCAGCCATGGCACTTCGTCGTTTGGCCAGCGAAAATGGTGTATTTGTTGCCAAGGCCATGTGTATTGTTAAAGTTTTACAAAGAGTTGAATGATTGGATTGTACGTATGTGGGATGGTTAAAGGTCATAGCAGACTTATCAACTCGGAAAGGGATCAACATCGTATCCCCTTTCAGGCGCTGTCAACCGCGAGATGCGGTTAAGTGTGTGTTGCAGTATGGAGTTTCATACAAAGAATACTGACCGCCTCGAGTTGATACGGCTACGATCCCTTTCCGGGTTGATAATGTGCTACGTCCTTAAAATAATTGCTTCTAGAGTAATGTAACGCTTGATTTCACTGTGTATCAGGCGGCAGGGCTCTGAATGAATGAGGGCACCGATTTTGTTATATAAATACATCTTCTCCAAATTTTGAAAATAGCTGACTTTTCTCTCTCTATTTGTTGATTTTAAACATTATAAAGGTGATTATAACCCGATCGAGCTAACCTTGCTGGAATGAAATTTTAATAGCCTCTCACTCACCCGCACACTAGGGATATGAAAAAATAATCGATTATGGAAAAAATCTATTAAAAATCGATTATTTTAAAATAGAAATCGATTTTAAAATGTGATTTTTTTTAAATTTATAATCGATTAATAATCGATTTTTTAAAATCGATTTTTTATAATCATGCAATAAATGCACCCCGATATTACGTTTGGTCTTCTGGCTCGGAGTTCGGAACGCGAACTGTCAAAGAATACTATCATAGCTCCATAATATTACATTAACGCCATCAGAGCCCCGATTACGGTAATATTTAACGTCTACAATCCAGTCACGCTTCTTCGATTCTGCGATACGATTGGTCAAAACAGCTGACGTTGACTGACAGCTGACTGTTATATCGATATAAAATCGATTTTTTTCTTAAGAAAAATCGATTTTTTTCTTAAGAAAAATCGATTATTTATTAATCGATTTTTTAAACGTAGAAAAAAAACGATTAATTAAAAATCGATTTTTTAACAATGTCACATCCCTACCGCACACCTCCCCGCGTTCCTCCGGTCTATACCAGCCCCCCTAGACAAAACGCACTTTTTGATCGAATCGAATATCGAATCCGTCAAAACTCCATACAAAAAAGGGGCTTTTCGACCACTTTTCGACTGGTTTGCGATTATAATTTACACTTTGTCTAGACCCACAGAGCGGCGATGTGACGTCACGGCTACCAGGTGCGCAGTTAACACAATATTTGAAAGTTTTAAATGAATCTATATTTGAGTTACTTTATTAGTTTATTTTAACTCGTTCAATTAGAGCCCCTATCAACAAAATTAAATGTCGCACACATCTTAAATTTTTAATGTAATCTAAAAGAATCATTCGTTTTCTTTGAAAGTTTCAAAATAAACAGTGCATAAAAAATATCTGTAAAGTTCAAATGTTGAAAAGTAATAAAACTGAATAGCGGGCTAGATACTATCAGTAAAACCGGGTCTCCAGCGCGTTTTTTGCTCTACAAATTCAACAAAAACATCTCAACATTCAACAAAATTGCCTACAAAAAATGTTGAATGTTGACATGTTTTTATTGATGTTTAGGGCAAAACACGCGCTGGAGACCTTATGAGGCCTGAAATGAAAAATTAATTGTGTAGTGTAGTTATTTTTAATGTTCACTGTATCTTCTGAGGTAGGTATTTGAGTTTATGTATTTTCAAAGAAAACGATTGACACTGCTCTTACAAAAGTATCCTAATGGATTTATCCTGACTGTATCTTTACTATAATGAGGGTTTACTTAATTACTCACCAGGTGGCGCTACTGGCGAGTCAGGTCCTGTCGGTTGTGGCTAAGACAGTGGCGCCAACTGGTACCAGTCGATAGGACTATCGCATGCATTCGCCATGATGGCGCCACTGTAAAGTCCGGTCGCCGAGCAGATACAATTTCGTACAATGACCCCCAGCTACCCATCCTTATCGCTCGCGCGTAATTAAATTGTTGTCGCGACTGTGCGACGGGCGCGCGCAGTAAGTGTGCGAGCGCGATAGCTATAATTACGCACGAGCGATAAGGATGGGTAGCTGGGGGTCATTGTACGAAATTCTATCTGCTCGGCGACAGGACTTTAGTAAGGTCCTGTCACGCGCCAGTGGCGCCAATTAGTGAGCGCAATTAAGAAAACCCTCGACGTTTTATGTATGGAACTGAATCTTATTGAATGATATAAGTATTATTACGAGTTGGCAAATAAATGTCGAGGAAGAACGCAGAAGTACTTCATGGAAGTACTTTTGCATTTTTCTAATAAGTTTAGAGCAAAATAATGTTAACATTTACCGCCAAAACGTCACAGTTGAGACAGCATATTAAAATTTGTCAGTTGTCATAATGTTTTTTTTTTCATTGTTTTTTTTTACAGTAATTTTTATTTGACATGTTGATATTTTCGAAATTTTTGGAATGTAGTTTGACATTGACACTTGCCATGCTGTCAAAACCTGTGTAAATTATTATCTGTGGCAAATTAGTTCATTTCACAAAGGTTACAGAAATAGCGTTTATTTAATTTTAGTTACAGAATGTGTTTAATAGCACGTGCAAAACCGGGGAAAAAATATGTATCTTGTTTTTTTTTCCTGGGTCTTAAACCTGAAAAAGGACAGTCAGACACTACTTGCACATTTTTTTATTATTACAGATTTTTTAATTTGACAAAATTAAAACTTCACGAGACCTTTGTGAAAAGAACTCAAAAAATGTTCGTTTGCTTTTGTTGCTGACTGTACATGGGTCCAGTTCTCAGCGTTCTGTCTCGCTCACACGTTAGAATAAGAGAGAGAAGGCAAGTGTATTAGAGAATTGGACTTGATTTATCAAAATCGGACAAGGGATAAATAAATGACTTAGTTTTACCCGTGAATGTGTTTTTATTTAATATAAATACTTTTAATTTATTTTCTAAAAACATCCAACTCAAGTTATAGTTCGTTCGTTGGTTCGTTTCAGCCGAAAGACGTCCACTGCTGGACAAAGGCCTCCCTCAAGGATTTCCACAAAGACCGGTCCTAGGCCACTCGCATCCAGGCACCTCCCGCGACCTTCACCAGATCGTCGGTCCACCTAGTGGGAGGCCTGCCCACGCTACGTCTTTCGGGTAGAACTTTCCTGCCCCTGCCTTCAAGTTATATGTCTAGCGCTAACTCAGTCAGTGTCTGAGATATGGGAGCGGCACGGGAGGGGTGACATTGACATATGACGTGACAGCATAATCTGAAGCGTAACTGAGACCCTATTTTAAATCACTTGCAAAATTCATTAACATTAACAAAATTAATTTGTAGGTAAGGAAAAAATTGGCCTTGCGAAATTTATTAATCCCCCGTAACATTTTTTTTCTTTCGTTTAAAACCACCCCCATCCCTCAACCCTTTCCCCAACCCCTGCTGTACAAAATTTTTGTGTTTCGTCTTTTTTGTGTTGTCTTGTCGTGATTGTGATTTGTGATGTCTTTTTTGTTTTAGGTCGATAAGTTCGCTTAGTCTTGTAGTTAAATTATTTTATTTTATTTGACTCTATCACTGTGTAAAAGCTGCGCACGTGACATTGGCGGAACAGTGGCGAAAAAGCACAAGTTCATCGCCATCAATAAAAGAAGAAGAAGAAGAAGAGACCTTGCTGACGTGACGTTTGACGTCCCAAAAACATCCCATGCCGCTCACACACCTCAGACACTGACTGAATTAAGTGCTAGATCTAAAGTTAGGTGCATCTAAAATTAGAAAACCGGTAAAAGTAATTAAAATCGATCCAGCTCTTTTTAAGATTAAAAACCTACGAATCTTTGAATTTTTCATTCTAAGGCCTCAGCCTCGAACTTAGCCGGCAGCGGGGCGGGAGCGGCGGCGGCGCGGGAGCGGGGCGGGCAACGCAGACCCGTTCTCGAAACAAGCGGGCAGCTCGCGCGGCGCTTTAGCGGCGAAGTGTTGTGTTCGGGGTTGTGTTGTCGAGATATTTGTTTTTATTCGCAAACGAAATGTCTGAACAACGGCGACAATTTTATTTCGATTCAAATTTATTCCTAGCGCTCGATTTATTGTGGGCAAAAGGAGTGCGCTGCCCGCTCGTTGCCCGCTCCCTCGCCGCTGCCCGCTCGTTGCCCGCTCCGGCGCCGCTGCCGCGCCGCTGTTTTCGAGAACCGGTCTATTTGATTTTACGCATAAGATCCTGTCGCTCCCGCGCCGCCGCCGCCGCCGCCCCGCTGCCCGCTAAGTTCGAGGCTGAGGCCTAACGGCTAGCACGAAAAACTTTCGAGTTCGAATCGTTTGCGTATTCGAATCGCCATCAAATGATTTAGTACGAAAACTACACAACCTAAGATGTTTTTTACACAACAGCACCCTTGTGAACGTGTCGCAAAGTGAATTTAGTATGAGAAATGGTTGCACGAAACTTATTTGAGAAACGAAATTGTCACGTTATCGTTTAATTCGAAGGATGAGTATCGAATTTTATCGAATACGCAAACGATTCGAAGACGAAAGTTATTCATGCTAGAGGCACAGGTAGGGGTCGCATAGACACCTTTTGTGTACGGAACCCTAAAATCAGGTCTAAATGAAACACTACATTTATGTAAAGATACTTTTTTATTCAACAAATAAAAACAGTTTGTTCGCAAACAAATAATAAAGCAGTACAGAAATGCCTTGAAGTACAATAATAAATTAAAATAAAATAACTATTGAAGTTTTTCAATAGGGATTATTCCCACCTCTCGTTCCCACCGCTGCAACTCCTGTGTAGCCAGGATCTACAGCTTGACCGCCAACCCAACCAGTGAAGGTCAAGTTTGTCCCGGGGGTAAGTTAAACTGTCATTGGACCCGCAACGAAATTAACCAGGAGAACACAGTTTTTCAATAATTTAAGATATAATTAAATCACATAAGTTTCACTTTATTCCAGTTCAAGAACGTGTGTAGATTCAAACTTGAGAAAGGTCAAACGGCTGACAGTAGTCAGCGTCAAATATACTGGTCATCACAAAAATCGGCCCACCTACGTTTTACAGGAAAACTCGTTTCTACGGACACAATCATGGTGCCCCAACAATATTGGTGTTATTTGAAGATATTTATTGGGCAAAGTTATTTTGCCCAATAAATATATTTAAAGAAAAACACATTTAATTTCTTAACAAACGATTTAAACGATTAAGATAAATACAATAAATGTGACTTGAAAAAAAGACCTCACTTTGGGCTCACCTCTGGGATCAATTAGACCAATTTTTGTGGTTATGAAACCAAATAATGATCTCACGTGTCCTCTTTAACAGATGGATAGCGATTAATCCCAACTTAACAGTTTTATAGCCATAAAAGTTGGCTCAAGCGTAACTACCTATTTTTTGAAAAAGTGACTCTGGATTCTTCTACAGACACATTTTTGGGGTAAAAATCTTTCCTTTAATAAAATGAAGTTTAGAACTAGGCTTTTAAATGGTGCCAATATTAGTGGGAAGTGGGGATGCATACGTTTGAAAGTGCTTGTCGCGGGAGGGTTGATTCTTGTGATGACCAGTGTAGTTCGTGACACCCAAAGTAGTCAAAAAGTTCGCAACACGTCTTTGTTACAATTGGAATAAGGTTGTGTTGTCAGCTTTTAGGCCACTTTGGGCACGGTAATACTATCTATACAGTATTCCAACTCGGCCATATTTTTTAAATAAATGTCAACAGCCGCGCGGTACGTCACCCTATGACAACATGCGATAGGGCTGCCCACCTGCAGACCCTATTTTCACTACATCTGCCTACTAAGAATTTCTATCTAGTTTTGTGAATGTATTTTGTGATTGTAATTTTTTATTTTATTTTGACAAACAAAATACTTTGTGAATGAAATAGGATAAAAATGCATGTTGTCTTGTCATTAGTAGATTTAACTAAAAAAATATATTTGTGTTAAGATTTAGTGACAAATATTATAAATTTGCGACCGTAAAATGTATGCGCCTCGAATGAGGCGTATAAAATGCTTGATTTATTATACAGGGTGTTAGGTAAATGGGTTTATAAGCAGACACTGGCCCATGTTAACGTGTGCATATAAATGGTATGGTGAAGTCAGAAAATTGATATTAGCATTTTAATAATTTTAATTTTCATACAAATCTGATTTGAATAATTTTATTTTGTATGAAAATTAAAAAAATATGATATCACTGACTACACCAACCATACCATTTACATACAATGTTAACATGGGGTGTCGGCTTATAAGCCGATTTACCTAACACCCTGTATAAATAGTTTACTTGTAATTATTTTTATAAAAAAAAAACACTTACTGTTTACAAAACAACACATCGTCAGTTTATTACTGTGGCACATTCGCGACACCCCCGACTTTTGCATGTCGAGCGCATACCGGGATTTGAATTTCGAAGGAAAGCTCGCGTTTCGTCCGTTTATATGAAGTTACAATATGTATGATAGTATTACCGTGCTTTGGGTGTCACGAACTATTTGACATCTGGAATTAGCTTTTTAAACGTAACCAAAACCAAATAACCACAAAATTAAAGCTCTGAAAGCTCTGAAATTGAACCCCTCAAAATTTACAGCACGGTTTCTTCTCCGTCTCTTTCTTGCAGCAGCTGTCTCGCTCCCCCGCGTCGCCCGTGTCCTTCCTCCGTCCCTTTCCCGCAAGCGGTCTGTCTCGCTCGTCCCACACTACGACGCCGTCGCACGCGCATATCCGTTTAGGATTTTGGAATATACCAGCGGATCTAGCGATGATGCCGCAGGCTATACTGCGAAAGATGATGAAAAATAGTCAAGTGAAGGTCGTCGGGAAAAAGTAGTCTCTATTTATTTATGTATGTAGCATTTTATAATATTTTTAATTTTTATGTATGTTGCATTTTTTACTATAAAATTATCACTCCACGGAATTTTACAACAAAACTTTTATAACGGTAATTAAGATATTTCTTCGATAAGATATATTTACCCTCCCGATGATTCAACTTCTGCCAACTCTTCAGTCTGCCCGCGACCATGACTCGTGCAACCGAGTTGAAACGTCGAGAGAGTAAATATCTGGGGGCACGGCAGTGCCCCCACCAAGTCGAGCAAAAAAGCGGCACGGCCGTACCATCCTTTTCTCGAAGCAATTCAGGCCATTTTCGACCGCCTGTAACTTCGTTGTGGATAAAACTAGAAGGCTGAATTTTCATTAGCTATGCAGGAATTGTAAAGACACGGTATATTTAAAATTTCATTCAATTTGAACCAGTAGTTTAAGAATTATAACGGGTCAAAGTTACTTAATTTTGTCACTCACTGACTCACTGACTGACTCACTGACTGACTCACCGATCATCAAAACTCTAAGGCACTTCTAGCAGACCTAGAAGCTTCAAATTTGGAATATAAGTAGTGTTTGGTGTATGAATCAAGGAAAAACTAAAATATTTGGGGGCACGGTAGTGCAACCGCCAAGTCGAGTAAAATTTTTCAATTTCGGTCCAGTTTTCTAGATACATAACTGCTGTCTACAAAATACAAGGGGTGAAATATTTTCTTCAAATTCGCATGAAACCACCCTTTTGATAATACCTATTCAACAAAAAAATAATCGTTCAAATTGATTTATAATCGGCGGAGATATTGCGTATAAAAAAGTTCATCCCCAATTTTCCACCCTTGGGGGTTGTTTTTTCTATTATTAAATTTAAATGGGACCACCCTTGAGGTATTACCTATACGCCGAAAAAAGATTTGTTCAAATCGGTTCATAATTGGCGGAGTTATCGCGTAACAAACATAGAAAAAAAAACATACGGGTCGAATTGAGAACCTCCTCCTTTTTTGAAGTCGGTTGAAAATTATCACTCCACGGGATTTTACATCAAAACTTTTATAACGGTAAATGAGATCCCATCAAAAACAATACTTGTCAAAAAAACCAAGTCTCGCAACTCAGTTGTTCTACGGTAAAAAGTTGTGAGATCCATGTAATACCAAGTCCAGGCCAGGAAATCTTTAACGTTTTACATAAATATATTGACTTGGCCATCGCACTAAATAATTTAATTTTATGTAAAACGTTAAAGATTTCCTGGCCTGGACTTGGTATTACATGGATCTCACAACTTTTTACCGTAGAACAACTGAGTTGCGAGACTTGGTTTTTTTGACAAGTATTGTTTTTGATGGGATCTTACTTACCGTTATAAAAGTTTTGATGTAAAATCCCGTGGAGTGATAATTTTCAACCGACTTCAAAAAAGGAGGAGGTTCTCAATTCGACCCGTATGTTTTTTTTTCTATGTTTGTTACGCGATAACTCCGCCAATTATGAACCGATTTGAACAAATCTTTTTTCGGCGTATAGGTAATACCTCAAGGGTGGTCCCATTTAAATTTAATAATAGAAAAAACAACCCCCAAGGGTGGAAAATTGGGGATGAACTTTTTTATACGCAATATCTCCGCCGATTATAAATCAATTTGAACGATTATTTTTTTGTTGAATAGGTATTATCAAAAGGGTGGTTTCATGCGAATTTGAAGAAAATATTTCACCCCCCAGGGTGCAAAATTCGGGATGAACTTTTTTATACGCAATATTTTTAATTTTTAGTTTTTTTTTGTGTTCACGCATTTGAAGTCGGTTTTTTTAAAAGTTAATTATGTATGTAGCATTTTGTTATCTTTTCCTCTCATTTCTTTCGCTTTAAATTCACTGCCAAACATTTTTTTTTCAACTAAGGCCAACTGACGGAGAATGGGATTAAGTTCGCCTTATACATATTATTATGTATAACAACTTGTGGCATTAAAGTGTAAATAAATAAAATTCATCAAAATCTGTCCAGCCGTAAAAAGAGAAAGAGACAAACACTCACGAAGTACCGCTGTCTCCGTCTACCCTCGAAGTGGGGGAGCCCCCCCTGCCCAGGTCATCGACCTTTGCTGACACTGCTACTGACCGCCCCACTATGTCCCAAACCTGTTGAACGATTACAATATGTACTGAGAATTTGTTTTAATAGCTGACCCGGCGAACTTAGTACCGCCTATGTTCATCAGAAATAATGTAGGATTCTAAAGGTCGTCGCACATTTATCAACCCGGAAAGGGATCGTAACCGTATCAATTTGAGGCGGTCAGTATTCTTTGTATGAAACCCCATACTGCAACGCACACTTATAGATGACCTAAACTGAACTGTCCCACCAAACTCATTGACACCACCATCGACGCGAACATGGCAAAAATTGGAACCAGCGATCCGGTATTGACGGTGGCGCCCCGCTGTCAATGTCACGGATAGGATAGTTCAGTATTTTGTAACGTAAACGCCTCGCCTCGCGGTTGACAGCGCGCGAAAGGCGATGACAGCTCGCGAAAGGCGATGTAGTTGAACGATTTTGAAACGTCAAAATAGTAACCTGGCATTGATGGCAGCGCCCGCCTGCAAATGACATTTCAGTGTTTTCCAAAGTGGCAGATATCGGAACCAGCGATCTGGTATTGACGGTGGCGCCCCCTGTCAATGTCACGTGGGACGGTTCAGTGTAGTTCATCTATACGGTGTTGATCCTTATCCGAGTTGACAAGTGTGCTATGACCCTAAATGACGTCAAGTTTAAAAATATTTACCTTAAGAACATTATCCAATATCCTGAACGTAGCTCGTCCATTTTCATCAGCAACTATGTTCCCCAAGTCTCCCGCGTGTCTACTGCTTTTGGGGTCGTCTGGACCCCCGTGAGGACTATTGTAGGGGTTATAGTGGCCCCCTATTGATTCGCAACCCTAAAACATGTTAAGGTTGTTAAAAGGCATGTGTAAAAATCCTTTAAGGATTTGCCACTGGATACGTTCTGCTGACTGCGGTCAGGGCCCCGATTGCGGTAAAAATTTTCAGCTGCAACGCTACTGGACGACGAACGACGATCAGCTGTTTTACAAATCCGTAGCGCGGTGTCGTTTTGACAGCTAGATCAAACGACTTTGTAACGTAAACGAGTGAAACTGCGCCTTTGCGTAAAAGCTGACAGGAAGCTACTTTTCTCACACGCAAGTCAAACGCTTCACGAATATTTGCTGTGTTTTAGTAAATTTAGTTTAAAAAATAATAAGGTGGTCGGAATTTCGATGGAAAGTGTATAAATCCGTTGTTTTGTCTGTGTTTGCGAGTAATCTTTACAGCGGTACTAAATTGCACATCAGCTGGAATGAAAATGGAGTGTAACTGGAGATGAACTGCGAATGAATTTAAGACATTATGAATGAACGCAAATTGACGCATCAAGTGTGGCGAATCCTTTAAAGAAAAACAGAAAATAAAGAAATTCTCTATTGGTGACCACGGCCTGGTAGACGTAGCGTGGGTAGGCCTCCTACTAGGTTGACCGACGGTCTGGTTAAGGTCGCGGGAAGAGCCTGGATGCGGGCAGCGCAGGACCGTTCATTGTGGTAAACCTTGGAGGAGGCCATTGTCCAGCAGTGGACGTCATTTTGCTGAAACGACAGAACGAACGAACGAAATAAATTCCATGAACTTTTATGACTTACTAGCTTTCCGCCCGCGGCTTCGCCCGCGTGGTATTTTGTCTGTCACAGAAAAACTTTATCGCGCGCGTCCCTGTTTCGAAAACCGGGATAAAATCTATCCTATGTCCTTTCCCGGGACTCAAACTATCTCTATGCCAAATTTCATCAAAATCGGTTCCGTGGTTTAGGCGTGAAAGAGAGACAGACAGAGTTACTTTCGCATTTATAATATTAGTATAGAAGAGTATAGATTTACAAATCTTACCTGACTAAGATCTCCAGCGTCATGCACGTGTAATCCGTGTACACTGGACGGACTTAGCCCATCGATGCTGCCATCCGCTACCAGTGGACCTTCGGGCGTCTGTTGGAACCTGATGACGCCCATCACGTTGGCTTTGCAGCACGACTGGCTGGACACCATCGCTACTGCTGATTGGGTCTCTGGAGAGGATTGTATATTTAGAGAATGTTAAAGTATATTGAGAGAAAGTTAAAGTATATTGAGAGAAAGTTAAAGTATATTGAGAGAATGTCAAAGTATATTGAGATAATGTCAAAGTATATTGAGAAAATGTCAAAGTATATTGAGAGAAAGTTAAAGTATATTGAGAGAAAGTTAAAGTATATTGAGAGAATGTTAAAGTATATTGAGAGAATGTTAAAGTATATTGAGAGAATGTCAAAGTATATTGAGATAATGTCAAAGTGTATTGAGAGAATGTCAAAGTAGATTTAGATAATGTTAATAAAACATTTAGAAAATTTAAATTATATTTAATATTGATTTTAGGCATGAAAAAACTTTATTTTGGGGAGTGAAACTACTTTTAAATATTATTATATCAAAACTACATTTAGAGTTGAATTATTAGACATTTCATCACTCCCATCACGTTTGCTTTGCAGCACGATTGGCTGGACACCATCGCTACGGCTGATTGGGTCGACGATTAGAGACGATGTTCAAGTATGTTGAGAGAATGTTAAAGTTATAATAAACAACTTGAAAAAATCGAACTGCCTATGGCGGGAATCGAACCCACGACCTTTCGCTTGCCGCACGACTGCTCTTCTATTTGAGCTACTTAGACATTGGATGAATCCGTCGAAATTTTTAAGTGCAATACGCTGTTGCGGCCGCGTTTATTCATCAATGTCAAAGTTTATTTAGAGAATGTTAAAGTATATTTAGAGAATGTCAAAGTATATTGAGAGAATGTCAAAATATATTTATAGACTGTCAAAGTATATTTAGAGAATGTCAAAGTCTGAGTAGTGGTGAAGGTCGCAGAAATACCTGGATGCGGGCAGCATAGGACCGGTCGTTATGGAAATCCTTATGGCTGAAACGAATGAATGTACTTACCACCAAACCCTTGTAACACGGCTCGTTTTCCTGACGTTTTGGTGACTACGTCTAACACCACAGCACTCGGTAACGATGTCTCTACAACGATGGCTCCATCTTTGAATACAGCCTAAAAACACATTATTTTGAACTGTATTGCCTTTTGTAGAAGCCACAGAACAAATTGTATAATATTATTCATATTCATTTATTCACATTAGCATAGATATGGATTTTTATCATCATATTACATACCTCTTGTATTCCATCTTTCAATTTTAGTACGCTTAAAGTTTTCTCCAACAGCTGTTCGTCTGGTTTTGATCCTAAATCTACGAGTACCTCCAACTAAAACAAATTATTTACAAAATCAAGCATTCAAGTTTTTTTTAGATCAGTGGTTTCTAACCGGTGGTTCGCGGACCACTGGTGGTCCCTGGAGGCATTCCAAGTGGTCCACAATGTGCACTTGCACACCTTGGTCAAAACCACTTACTAATTTTTGCAGTCAAACTGGTTTTGACCGATTATGAGGTGGTCCCTGACAAGACAGAAATTTGGTAAAATGGTCCCTCATGACTTAAAGGTTAAGAACCACTGTTTTAGATATTATTCTTCCTTATCATAATATTACCTACTTAAAAAGGCATTAACTTAGTCAGTAACGGGACTATTCCCACCTCTCGTTCCCACCGCTGCAACTCTGTGTACAGGGCCGCGCCGCCCCTGTGTGCGATGTGTGCGGCGCACACAGGCGCCAAGACAATAGGGGCGCCGCGCCGCTACTGCCACCTATTTTTTTTTTAAATGGAGTATCGATAAGTAAGTAGGTACAGTATGCGTAACATAAGCCTTGAACACAACAAAACAAATATTATGCTTATTAACCAAGTCTCTCAATATTTATATGTTTATTATGATTCAAGTTTATGGTTCCATTTTTACGCTTAGGCTTAGATTAATAAAACCTAAGCGCTTAGGGTTTTAGTTTACATTACTTACGAGCTCAACGTAAAACGGCGGCAGTTCTTTTGAACCTCAAATAAAGTAAAGTTATTTTGAACCGTAGAGGCGCCGAGTTTGTAATACAAAATTTTTATGACTATGAGTGAGTTTATGAACGCAACCCGATGCGATGCGTGCGAGTTGCGACACAAGCGGGATGGGGTCCCGGGGATTCCCCGCCACGGGGATTTTAACGAACGAGATAGCCAAGTCAAAACCACAGAATACAGGGTGTTTGGCGGAAGGTTAGACAAACTTCGTGGGTGTATAGGTAAGGTCATTTTAAGAATACAAGTTCGCCCATTTTACCCTAAGTGAGCAACTTTTTTTTTAATTGATGTTTTTGTTTATATTTATTTTTTTCCAAAATATGACCTAAAACCTGTTTCAATGTTTTTTCTTGCATGTTTTCAACCAACCGCATTTTTTATTTGATATAGATATCGAATAATAATATGTCTTTAGTCAAATAAAATAAATTTCAGATCCAGATAATGATTGAATTAGATAAGTAATCCAGATAATGATTGAATTGATTGCAATCAAATTAGATAAGTATTTGCCTACGCAAAACAATATAATTTTTCCATACAAAAAATCAAAATAATAATAATTAATATCCCGTAGCTGATCTTAAATTTTCCAGCTTTTAAGCTAAGGTAGAAAAAGCACAAACTATAAATAATAAAAGACTATTAAACACACAGCAAAAACATAAAAGTAATAAAATAAAAGAAAAAAGTGGGATAAAAGGGCGCCCGCTCAGTTTTAATCGGGACACCATGTTAGGATGTCCCGATTAAAACTTTAATTATTTTTTTTAAATACAATTCCAAGTTGAATTTTTTATCGTGGTTTGTACTTTTGTTAAACTTTGGCGGCTCGTAACTAGCTATCCAATCATTATCTGGATCTGAAATGTATTTTACTTGACTAAAGACATGTTCGATATTAAAATAATAAAAGCGATTGAAAACACGCGAGAAAAAAAAAGCAGTTTTTAGGTCAAATTTCGGAAAAACTTAAATGAAAACAAAAATATCAATTAAAAAAAAATTACCACTTAGGGTCAAATGGGCGAACTTGTATTCTTAAAATGACCTTACCTATACACCCACGAAGTTTGTCTAACCTTCCGCCAAACCCTGTATTATAATTTAAGTATGATTAAAATATTCTTGCAAATGTTAGACTTGCTGTTTTTTTAAACATAGCATAGGTAGGTACGTAATAGTCATATTAGTATTATTATGATTAGAAAAAAGTCAGCTTCTTTGTTATTAATATTTAAGTATACAATTCTTTGTATTAAGTATGTAAAAATTTAGTTCGAGTTTTCTTTTTCGTAGTAATTGGCAAGCAGAACGAACGGGATTTACCTATTTAGTATTCTAATTCCTTAGTGGTTTCCAGTTATAATACACTTATGATAATATTATCTAAGTACTGTAAAACTGGAGAACATTTATTTTCGTCAAAATTAACAATTAAAATATTCGTTAAAATTTAAATTCGTTTTTTTATGTCGATTCATTAGAAAAGAGGCGCTTCATAGGTTCCGCACACAGGCGCTGGCGGCGGTCGGCGCGGCCCTGTCTGTGTAGCCAGGATCTACAGCTTGACTGCTCAACCCAACCAGTAATAATAATAATAAATCTTTGGACAATTTCACACAGCGCCAGCTAGCCCCAAAGTAAGCAACTTAATGCTTGTGTTATGGGTGGTAGCTTAACGGATATACTACTTATATACGTTTTTTTTTTAAATACATACATATTATACACAGTAACACCCAGACCCGTCACAGAAATTAAAATTCATCATTTCAATTTCTGCCCGGCCGGGAATCGAACCCGGGACCTCTCGGCATAGTAGTCCGTTCTGAACCACTACACCAAACGGCTGACAGACCAGTGAAGGTCAAGTTTGTCCCGGGGGAAAGTTAAACTGTCATTGACAGTAAGTAAAAATAATACTTTGGGTTATTTACATATAACACACAATGTAATAAGTTCATCAAGTCATTTAGTCTCCATTGCAGGAACATGACCCTCTCTAATTTACCAGAGGCAAATGGAGGACTTGTCCTACACTCCCCACGCTGGCCAGACGGGTTGGGGAGGCCTGATGTTCGCATATTCATCCCTTAGTCGCATTATATGACATCCACGGGAAGAGTGGTGGTGATCAATAGTATATCTAAATATATAAAAGGAGAAACTGACTGACTGACAGACCAACGCACAGCCTAAACGTAGGCACTTGAAATTTGGAAGGGACGTAGCTTAGGTACCGTAGAGGTGCACTAAGAAAGGAATTCCCACGGGAACGGGAAAATCCTTTTGTATGAAACATCTAAACCGCTTAAGTTAGACGCTTGAAATTTGGCATGCAGGTACCTTAGTAAACTTAAAGCTTAGTTACAATATACTGCAAAATTCCCACGGGAACGGGAGTTAGCGGGAAAAAACATTTGTATGAAAAAATCTAAACCGCGTATGATAGATGAAGGGGGTAAAACGGGATCCACGCGTACGAAGTCGCGGGCGGTCGCTAGTTATTACATACATTTATTGACCTCAACCCTCAAGATAGGTATTTTAGTGCAAAATCACACTCATTACAAATATACAAAAGACCTATAGTATTGAGTTCTATGTGCCAATGTCCGTACAGTTAAATAAGTCGCTATAATACAGTATAAATACTTATTAAGTTCTATTGACAAATTATTTTTGGTCCAGAACAAAATGCTTATATTACCTGAAAATTAAGGGGTTTGGACTTGTAAATGCTATATTAAGATGATAATGAATGATCATGATGATATCGCATAATAATACTATACGAATGACTCGTAATTATTCCATTAAAATGGTATAAAGTACATGTACTAAGATTATTGAGTGTCACGCAAAACTATTAAGAAATAATAAAACATTACTTTACCTTAGATGAAAGCATTATGCCTTATTTATTTATCTTTATAAATTTTACTCTTTTTTTGCGGAAATAGTCACTGAATTAAGATTTTCGGTGTTTTTCTAGAACAAAAACAAGTGTGCGTGTTTTTGACAATGACATTTGACAAACAGCTGACATTGACATTGAAATTTCGGTCGGTCCGATTCACAGTTAAGTGGTCCGATTACTATAGATGCCGTTTTCAAAATTAATGTGCTAATTGAAATAAAAAATAATGTATATAATCAATATTTAAATTAAAATATGTAATCAATATTTAAATTAAAATATGTAAATCAATTCACATTAAAATACAATCATCACTTTAATGATTTATACCAAATCTGCATGTGTACCTCCATAGGGATTACCTACTTGTAAAAAAAGAAACAAATAAAATAAGTTTCGTTTATTTCATTAAGGGCTGATTTTTCAATCGTCGGATAACTTTTAACTGCAGAATAAGTTTGGCACATTGACAGTTTTAGTATAGAAAATATGTCAAAATGACAAGTTTATTCTTCAGTTAAAAGTTATCTGACGATTGAAAAATCGGCCCTAAATGTTGCAATTGAAGATCTCTTAAAATGTTTCTGAGGCTGATAATACTGATATACTTCACTAATAGTCATAATAAGTATTTACGCCCCTTTTTCCAAAGAAGAGCACTTCAGGTTCCTTGTTGTGCATGTTGTGCTCCACTTCGTACATTTTCTCTGAAAATGAAAAATATTAGTTATTTTCCAGAAATTATGACAATTGCAGGCCAAGAGCTAAGCTAAAAGATAATGTAAAACCCGGTCGAGTTAACAGTTAACTGGGCACTTGGCAGCCACAGATTAACCGCACTACGGTTTTTTCCCGTAAGCGGTAAACCGCGAAATCGCGAGACCGCCCAAAATGTACGTAAAAATCAGACGCGGGAAAAAACCGCAGTGCGGTGTGCGGACGTTTGCATTGATTTTACATGGTTATAAAATCACGCGTTTAAAAACCGCGGCGGTTTAACCGTAGGACTAGTGGACTCGGCCTTAGAGAGTACTTCTTATGTCTACTACTTTCCTACTTTTTTATATTATTTTTAAATCGGCAGACAGTGGTGACTGAGTTTGTTGCGGCGCTTTTTCTCAGCAGCGCTTACCTACCAGCGCTTCGAGACAAACATTTGGCAAGCAAATGTTTGTCTCGAAGCGCTGGTAGGGCAAAAAAAGAATGAGACATTTATAGGCTCCTTATGAGCATTTGACGATTTGTAAGTACTAATTTAATTAGTCTACACAAATAAAGATAATTTTGATCATGATTTTGTCACCGTGACGTCACATTGACGCTCGTACAGAGACAGGGTGAATGCGGGGAGGTGTACGTACGGGTAAGTGGGAAGGAGAGTCGCATTCCAACGAGGTGCAGTTGTAAGAGAAGTACTTATTCACAAAAGTTACTATGAGGTCCCACAGTGCGCGTCGACGCACAGGGTGACACACGAACCAATCACAGAGCTCTATTCAACGCTGTGCGTTCGATTTGCTGCATTACTTAAGCAAGCATTGTTTGTAAATACGGGTGTAGTTAGTTTAGGCAGTTTTCTTTTGTTTTATCGACTCACCAACTGGTACAACGGCGGCTAACATGTCTGGATGGTGGTGATTGGCTTCACCTGCAAGAAAAAAATAGGTACGTATTAAATTATTCCTACCTACCTCCATCTATCTATGTAAAAAAAACACGGAACACCATCAGTTATCTAAAGATCTTTTACAAACACAGTTTTATTAATACTTGCGTTTCATTACCCACATTTTAAGTTTTCTTAAGGACTTTGGGAATATCCAATATTGTGCAAGAATATTTTATTTCTAAACCTTTTGTAGTTCACTTAAAATAAACTATGTGGGTAGTGTTACTTACAATATTTTGCCATAAAAAGTTGTACTCTATAAATTATATGCAAAGAATGTTATACAGGATGTTCCAAAAACGGCCAACCACGCTTGACTTTGTTTTATGCATAACAAGGCAGGTATTTGACCGCAATCTCACGGTGTTAAAACTGACGGTTAAAACTGGATAGTTAGCTTCAGAATAATAGTAAAAGTTGCATAATAAAAGGTCAACTGCAGGAGTACATCATCAACAGCCCTTTACAGTCCACTGCTGGATTATGAGCCTCCTCCACTATAAGTAGTGGAGGGTTTTGCCATAATCCCCACGCTTGGCAGGCAGGTTGGAGATCGCAGTTTAAAAGATTGCTGTTTTTCAGAGAGTGCTGCTGCCCGTTCTCTGATGTGTACTTAGTCCATAAGTCGCCTCTTACGACACCCGCGGGAAGAGTAGGGTTTGGTGACAAATGTATTCCACTCTGCCGTCACCACACGGTCGGCAGGAGTAGGTACGACCCTCTCCAATTTACCAGAAGTAAATGAAGGATTTGGCATACACTCCCCGCCCTGGGCAGACGGCTTGGGAAGACCTAAGGTTCATATTTCTCCGATAATAGACTTTTATGATATCCTCGGGAAGAGTGGGGGTGGCCCTATTCCACTCTGCTGGAACCATAAGGCTCTTGCCTAAGCTAAGCTACTAATAGAGTGACATTTACCTAGTATCAATCTGGCGTATAATCGAGAATCATAAATCGAACCTTAATTTCGAACTCCTCCTATATTCTTCTGATTAATTTCGTTGCGGGTCCAATGACAGTTTAACTTTCCCCCGGGATAAACTTGACCTTCATTGGTTGAGTTTTTATGGCGGTCAAGCTGTAGATCCTGGCTACACAGGAGTTGCACTTTGCAGTGGTGGGAACGAGAGGTGGGTATTTCTTCAGAGGCAAAATTTTCGATGTCTTTGGGTATAGTTCTGTAACCAACTAACAAAATGGCATGCAATATTTTTTTTTCGTATAGCTTAGCTATAGCCCTATCTGGCGCAAATTACATTTTTTACATAATTGCTGTCTTTATACAAAATAAAAATATTTGAAGTGTGATTCTCTGATTCATATGGTGTGTCCGTTAGCCATTTTCCGGAACAAAATGGTTGATGTAGCATTTTCCTTTTGATATATCAATATAAATTAAAATTATTTCGAAAGCTAATGAGTTGTCCTTCTACAAAAAAAATGTGTCATAATTTTAATTAAGTTTGTTCGCATTTTTTTTATGCAATCGAATCTGAAATGAGGAGATCCGTAAACGATCTAAAGTCGCATGGTGGCATAGTCCGATGTTTTAGCAAACTGAAGTGATAATGGGCAGGACACATAGTATACAGAAATGATGGCCGATGGGATACCACGTTTCTGGAGTAGAAGCTACGTGCCGGAAAGCTCAGTGTAGAACGTCCTCCCACAAGAAGGCGCAGGATGCAGGCCGCTACCAATCGGTCATTATGTAAATCATTGGGAGAGGCTTATGTTCAGTTGAAATGATTATGATGATGACAAAATACTAAGGATGTATAATAAAGTTTCAAAAAAATGTTTTTTCACGAATTATTTTGGAATCGTTGCATTTTTTCATAACAACAGATCATTGTTTTTGTTTTAATATGATTATTTTCTTAATTTAGAGCCAATTGTACATGAATATCATAAATTTTATTTCTATTTTTGATTAATATGTAACAAATTCTGATTCATATGGGCACAAAATATTTGAACGTCGATATCTTGAAAACTACTTTACAAAAACGAGTCCCTTATCCAAATATATGTTATTGGGTGTACCTATTTTCATATGAGTCTATGTTACAAACCTAAAATTGAATTTGAAATTTGTCCATATGAATCAGCCGAAGAATGCGATTTCGAAGAAGTGCCCAGGTGGGAATAGTCCCGTGTATCAATCTGGCGTGCCAATTTTGGCACAGCCTGTATTTCAAGTAGGCCTAGTTTAGCAATCCGCATAATTTTTACCATGTGTTTATTATTTACTTTATAGCTAACGTAAATTGTTCAGTTTATTGTGATTGTAATAAAGTAGGTGTAGGTCAAGTTGTTATTCCCATAAATGTTTATTTTTAATTTAATTTAAATAAATCAAGACAGAGAGTTAGCCTTATCATCCGCCCCTGGATTGATCTGCCTTCCTTAGGACCAAATTGACCCTCCTGGCTCAGAAGATGAATACTTATTAGGGCTATATTTCACCGGAATACCATGGCGGCGCAACCAGTCGCCGGCTACCAACAAAATGTATACAACTCTATAGAGAGTTACTCACCTGGTGTCCGTTTGGTTGCGCAAAGCTGTATACATTTTGTTGGTAGCGGCGACTGGTTGCGCCACCATGGTGTCCCGGTGAAATTATAGCCCTTACTAAAAGGAAGTAGCCGGCGTTCCGGCGTTTCTTCTCAGCACTTGCCATATGTTTGTCTCGAAGCGCTGGTATGGCCCAAAAGATAAGGAGACATGTAAAGTGCCCCATAAGGGCTACCTTTTCTTTTTTATTATTTACTATATTTTGACGTTCAAAAGTGCCACTTGTGGTCTAAACTGAATAAATATTTTTGATTTTGAAGATAAAATTAAATAATCTTAGTTTCCTTCCTTTTAATCTGAGATAGAGCGAAAACTTTCGTTTATGAGGATGTGGTACCGACTCTATAACTACGGGGGGTAGGTAGTAGAATCGATCACGAGTTAAACTTTTTTTGAATGACTTCGTTTGTTTCAGCCAAACGACGTCCACAGCTGGACAAAAGCCAAGGATTTCCATAACAACTGGTCCTGCACTGCCCGCATCCAGGCTCTTCCCGCGACCTTCACCAGATCGTATGTCCACCTAGTGGGGGTCATGCCCACTGACTTACTCGTACATCAACCGTCAGTGTTTGTATTCGTTGTTTGTCTTTCGTTTCAGCCAAATGACGTCCACTGCTGGACAAAATCTTCATTAAACGTTAATTATTTTTTATTGCTATTAATAATAATACGTAAAAGGAAATAGTTGATTTTATTGTCACTGTAGAAGGTTGCCTATGAAACTGTCGCATTAGTATTCCTATAATTCGATTTTGTTTTAAGTTAAAAATAAACTTTTACGATGAATTCTGTTTAGCATATCAAAATAAGGTGGTTTGTAAAGGCACTTTTTTTAGGAAAGGACAATGTTCGTTCTCCATACATTGTTCGCCTAAGAACCAACAATTTTGACATATTACTACCCGAAAGCGAAATAATACGATTCTGTGTGTAAGAACAATGATTCCTGATGGACACTTGCCATAAAATTAATGATTAAGAATATTAAATCACAGCGATTTTATAATATGTCGTTTATGACAACATGGCGTCTAATGTATTAAGTGAATGTATGAACACCGATTCGCGAAAAATGTTTTGTATTGTCGTCACGCCGAGTCGCAGCCAAATAGTATAAAATAATAGAACAAGTTTTAGAAATACAACTCGGCATTCCACTTTTATAATATGCCCACATATTGCACGTAAATAAACAACATGAATCGTAGGTTGTTTCCACCCTTGTCATCTGACACATGAAATAAACTCCTATTGTATTATAGATATCGAAGCCGAATCGTATATAATAATAGAATGGGTTTTGGAGATCACTCGGGGTTCCACTTTTATAAAATACCTACATATTACATAAAAATACCACGAATCATGAGTTTTCTTTTCACCATTTACATCTGACACGAGATAACAAACTCCTATCTCCATGACTACCATCGTAGTCTATGCCAAAGACTACAATATTTTAAGCAAGAAGTTTCAAACCTTAGCGGCTACGGTAACCCCTGGGCCACATACATCATGATAACATTCGGTCGACACCGGAACGAAGTCTTGCGATTATGCAAAAAAGCATCGTATTCTAGTGCGGCTATATCACGTTCAACCGGGGTTTTAATTCGACTAAAGTCCTGACTAAAGACTGGAAGAAAATACGCCGCATTGTATGAGCACTTCGTGTTCGTTAAAGCGGCTTCAGATCTAGAGCCCACATAGTTTTCTTTCCAATAATATCCGCAAGTAGCGCTGCATGATCTTTACAACAAAAACGGCAATAGTTATTAAGGTGCCAAAATTATATGATTACTTTGGCACGGTATTATACACGTTCGAAGATTTGTCATTTTCATTCATTTCTTCATCATCATCATCATTTCAGCCACAGGACGTCCACTACTGAACATAGGCCTCCCCCAATGACTTCCACATCGCACGGTTGGTAGCGGCCTGCATCCAGCGCCTTCCCGCTACCTTTATCAGGTCGTCGGTCCACCTTGTGGTGGGTTGACATTGCAGAATATGACTTTTGATAGGTTCATCATAGAATTCGGCGGGGATATCCTCACGGAGGAAGTTCGTAAAAGGGCGGAACAAGATCTTATAATAATGCAAGGCCGAAGCTGTAACGCGCGTGCTCCTACGTGTAATCCGGCGAGTATGCAATAAATAGTAATGTCTGGTAAATAGTGGTAATACGTATCGTTCGTTCGTTCGTTTCAGCCGAAAAGACGTCCACTGCTGGACAAAGGCCTCCCCCAAGGATTTCCACGAAGACCGATCCTGCACCGCTCGCATACAGGCACCTCCCGCGACCTTCACCAGATCGTCGGTCCACCTAGTGGGAGGCCTGCCCACGCTACGTCTTTCGGCTCGTGGTCGCCACTCAAGAACTTTCCTGCCCCAGCGGCCATCAGCTCTACGAGCTATGTGCCCCGCCCCGTCTATGTCTATATGCGCTACGATTACAGGGTATCATTTTGCATAGTCGCAAGACTTCACTCCGCTGCTGTCAAATCAATGTCGCATAATGTTATCGCAATGTGTGTGGCCCTTGGCCAAATCACAGAAGCCTATGCGAAGAAAGAGCACTTGAATGACAATGAAAATCAGGGTTACCATTTTATAAGATCTCCTCACTATTGAGGGTAACAAAGTAACATTAATAATCTAGCCATTAATTACATTTATTACCTATACGAGAAAGTAAAGCAACATGCGGTTTTATTTTAATTTGTAAAATATTTGTAACAGTTTGTTCCAAGTTTAGTTTTACAACAGTATTGCTGTTTCAGCTGTCACTGTGAAGCTTTGGGAAAATAAATAAATAGAAAAAATATTAACATAAATATTTATTTAAGTTTTTATGTTCATTATCATAATATGCCAATTTAAGTTACACTGTGTGACAGTCTTTGACACTAAACAAACTCTTCAGCTTAATAATACCTACCTACAGGGCGTTTCTATAGTTACTCTTGCTGATGAAACAAGAAGGGTTGATTCTACTACTGAAATACAACTACTTTTCTTACAGGACCAATATCAAATTCTCCAAAAAATTCACATCCTCGTGATGGTGATAATTTAGAAAGAAAGAAAGAAAGAAAAATTTTTATTTGGTCCAAAACAATTTATACAATTTTACAGTTCAAAGTATTTGAATTTCTATGGAGAGGTTTTTTTTTTATATTCGGTCTCTTGGGATAAGTTATTCCATTTGAGCAGTAGAATTAATCCTTTTTATTTGATCACATATAAAAATAACACAAGTGTGTGTGTTTAGGAAACCTTCTTCTTTGGTATGGTATCACTATGGAGTTATAATGTCGGCAACTCTGTATCACTGACTTGTAACTTTCAAACAGTATGAATAAAAAGGGCACCACATTGGTTTTCTTTCTGAAAAAAAGGCTTTCACTTTTAGTATAGTTCCAAAATACTGAACTGTCCTATCCATGACATTGACAGCGTGGCGCCACCGTCAATACCAGATCGCTGCTTCCGATTTTTGCCATGTTGGAAATATCATCTATATAGATGACCCACGCTGAACTGTCCCACCAAACTCAATGACAGGGGGGCGCTACCATCGTTCAACTATATGGTTTCCAACATGGCAAAAATCTGAACCAGCGATCCGGTATTGACGGTGGCGCCCCACTGTCAATGTCATCGACAGGACAGTCCAGTATTTTAGAACTATACTAACCCTTTAGCACTATTTCATTGAAATAAAAATACAATAAACGCACAGAAGACTGAAATTGAGTCAACTGACGTGACATTTATAATTTGTTGACATTATGACAGTTTGACAAGACTAGGGATTGCAAAAGTTTTAATTGAAAAAGTAAAATGACAATTTATTAAAACGATTCACAAGGATATAATCGATTAAAAATATTTATTAAATGTTCTGATACTTGCCTGTAGCGATTATCCAATCCTGGTCTCTACTGAAAAACTACTTCGTGGCAAGATTTTAATAAAATAATAAAATCTTTATCTTCTCTTTCACAATCTATAAAAGTTCATTGGTCTATTATTAATGTGCTATGAATGAGGGTTTTCGCGATTGAAAAATCCGCGAGATGGCAATACGTAGACGCGAGGTCCAAATGCTGCATGATTGGTGGATATCTGTCAATGTCATGTCAAAATTAACCAATCATGCAGCATTTGGACCTCACGTCTACGTATTGCCATCTGGCGGATTTTTCAATCGCGAAAACCCTCATTCGCATAGATNNNGTCCTAATTATTTTTATTTTATTTACGACCTTCGACCAGCTGGACACTTTAGATAGCTTCTTGTAATAGTGTCAATATCTTTTTAGCTTTTAACGCAAATCTAGTCTTCAAAGCAGTTTAATCGATTTATTTTATTTTCAAAATTGATATTTGATTGTCTATGATGGCCGCAGGAACATCACTATACATGGACTCCCAGCAATAAAGTACGGTAATGCCTCGTACAGATTTTATCGGCAAAAATTATGAAACTTGATAGGTTTTAGACCATGCCACGCACCAAAACGTCCGGAAGTTGTAACAGTATTATAGAATAAACGTTAAAAGACTTATTTATTTCATTTTTCAATGCTTAAGTGTCCATTAGAACGAAAGGGTGCTTAATGTATTAAAAAAAATAGAAAATAATTATGATGGGTTAATGTTTTTTGGCGGTTTTTTAGGCGGTTTCTGACAATGTCCTTTACTAACTAAATAAAAAACCCCGAAAGTGAGTTGTGAGTTTGAGCCCAGAGGTATTGATATTATGTTAATGCAATAACCGATTAAATAAATAAATGTTATGCGGGTAGTTGTAACGTTCTTTACCATATAAGTATTTTGTATAATATAGAGTCTAAGTATAAGTAGGTATATAAAGGTATTATGAATTGTAACTAACAACATAAACGTTAACAATGAAAACGTATTTTGCAACAACCGCACATCTTCTATTATTTGTCTCAGCCTGTCTCAGCAAATCATTGTAAGTACAGAATTTTAAGTTGAAACTAGTACTTACGACATTTTTACGCCGTCTCTCTTTCTTTAATGGTCTAAATATTTTTGGACATTCCCAAGTCGCAACCAAAACTTGGTAGTACCTGCCTTTAGACCTAACTACTGTTTTATTAAAATAAAATTTCTATTCACTGGTTTCCTTTCTACATATATTTATTTATACTAGCGGCCGCCCGCGACTTGGAACGCGTGGATCCCGTTTTACCCCCTTACTTAGTAGTTGAATTTTACAAAATCCCGTCTTAGTGAGCACCTACGTTCAAAAAGGAACTTGTGGTTTCTGAGATTTCATGATGTGTGAGTTGTGAGTCAATCAGTCAGTGACCTTTCGCTTTTATAGACATAGAGTAGAGCTTTTATAATTATAATAAATAGATGAAGGTATCAAGATATTTCTAAAAAACGTACAATATTCAATTATAGGTTACGCCAATCATCACCATCCAGACATGTTGGCGGCTGTTGTACCAGTCGGTAAGTCGATTCGATTCCCAGCTAAAGCTAAAGTCGTATTCTCATTTTCTTTGGCCATATTACACTTGGAGACGTGTCGTGCAGGGGAAGGTTGAGGGCACAAGAGCGCGCGGCAGGTCGCCCGTGCGCTGGACTGACCAAGTCAAAACCACACTCAATGGTCCACTCCACGAGTGCACAAGAAAGGCTGCAGTGCGGGAGGAATGACGACGGATTGTGAGGCTTGCCACCGGACCTGGTGTGACGACCACTACCACTCTAGCAAAAGTGTAGCGACGAAGAATAAGAGAATATAATAGCCAAACTGGGCGTGGCACATAGCTAGTAGAACTGATGGCCGTTGGGGCAGAAAAGTTCTCGAGTGGCACCACTAGCCGAACGACGTAGTGTGTACTATTTATTATTATTATTTATTAAATATTAAACTGTCTCCCCAACTCGTTTGACCAGCGTGGGGAGTGAAGCCCAAATCCTCTATTTGCCTCTGGTAAATTAGAGAGGGACATGCTTTTACAGTGGAGGCTAAAGGTCATAGCTTATCAACTCTGAAAGGGATTAACACCGTATCGCCTTTCGCGAGCTGTCATTTGGATTAGGGTGCGGATAAGTGTGCGTTGCAGTATGGAGTCTCATACAAATAATACTGACCGCCTGTATTTGATACGGTTACGATCCCTTTCCGGGTTGAAAGTGACTTGATGATGATTAAATATATATTTTCTTTAACAGAGAGGATGTACATGCAGAAGGTGGAAGCTGAAGACATCTACTTTGAGACGAGAGAAAATCAAGACAGGGATGACGACGACTGAAATATCCTTCTACTAATAATAAGTAAAGTAATTGTGATAGTTTGTAAGGATAGATGGATAGAATCCCAGCATTCTTGTTCTGAATGGAACATGATACAAGCTGAGTAGGAGCCATTTTGGTTCAATAAATTACTCGTATGTATATTATTTAAATTGTGTAAAACGTATTATGTTTGAACCAAATAGGTAAACTATTTTTCTTTCTTTTTTCTTTCAAAAACAACTTATCGGATTTTGGTTTTTCAAACTTCATAAAATAGATTTTAAACCTATTTATGCCCGTTTTCACCATCAATCCCTAATTTTTAAGTGACCCCTATGGTAACACATAACGATTACGAGGGGTTCCGACGACCTCATAAAGGTAGCAGGAAGGCGCTGCATGCAGGCCGCTACCAACCGGTCAGGAAATCATTGGGAAAGGCTATGTTCAGCAGTGGACGTCCTATGGCTGAAATGATGATGATGATGATGATGAAAAGCCTATTACTTATGACTTTTGATCAATCGATTAGACATCTAAATCATTAGTGTCCAAACAGCAGTTAGTGTCCCAGTGGTCTGTTTAGAAATGCGGTCACGAGGTACTCTGCCAAATATTGGTTCAGTTAATGTTTAACTGCAGTGTTGTGAAGTGCTACAAAGTGTTACAGGAATAAGGTGATGTAGAACTTTCTTTTATATTATTAACAGTGGAAACCAGGTAATCTTATTGGCTAATTTGACCCCAGTAATCCCCCATATCACTCTTGATGGCACATAAGTAACTATCTAATTTGAAGTTCAAATAGCATCATACATTTTTTCTATGCAGAACAAGGCAGGTATTTGACAGGGATTGGGCTATCAACATGAGATACAGTGTTAAACACATAAAAAAATAATAAGCTAAAGGTCTCTAGCTAACTGCTTCCACACAAACGATAGCCACAGTCTTGGCTACATTTTATATGAAAAAGTTTTGGGTAGGATCCTATTTTTCAATGACTGTTTTTTTGTAGGTTTACGAATGCTCCATAGTTCAGTGGTCAGAGTAAAATTTTAAAGCAAGTTTTCGTGGCATCCCACCTGAAGCATTTTTCAATTTCTAAATAAATACCTACTCGTTCGTACTCTAAGGCTGGGTTGCACCATCTTACTTTAACTTTGACAAACTTAAAAAATATGTCAAACTCCATACAAAAAGCACCGGTTATCGTTATAGTTATGGTCAAAGATAAGTCAGCCTAAGATGTTTTTATAATGGTATGTCATTGCTCGTACTTTGATCACAAGTTTTAGCCTCGTAAGACCGAAGTGCAAACTTTGTCGAGTTATAACGTAACACCGAATATAAGCTTTTAGAGATTTTCTTTTGTATTCACATTTTTAGGGACTCTTTACGGGGTTATTTGTAAAACACTAGTAGGTACTAGACCGAAACCAACAACAATAAGTACTTATTTGTTCTACGAGTTTTAACTTAACTCAATAGTATATTAGGGCTGAGTTGCACCACCTTTTTAAGTTTCCGTAGCCAAATGGCAAAAAACGGAACCCTTATAGATTCGTCATGTCTGTCTGTCCGTCCGTATGTCACAGCCATTTTTTTCCGAAACTATAAGAGCTATACTGTTTAAACTTGGTAAGTAGATGTATTCTGTGAACCGCATTAAGATTTTGATGCAAAAATAAAAAAAAATAAAAAAATATTGGGGGCTCGCCACTGAAACTCAAAAATTTTTTTTTCGTAAAACACATACGTGTGGGGTATCTATGGATAGGTCTTCAAAAATGATATCGAGGTTTCTAAAATACTTTTTTTCTTTCTAAACCGAATAGTTTGCGTCACAGACGCTTCCAAAGTGGAAAAATGTTGGTCCCCCCCCCCCCTCTAACTTCTAAAATAAGAAAATGAAAAATCTAAAAAAAACATTATGATGTACATTACTATAAAAACTACCAACGAAAATTGTTTTGAACGATATCTAGTAAGTAGTTTTTTTTAATACCTCGTAAATCGTAAACCGCTTATTACCGCGTAATCTTTCATACTAATAACTTAAATAAAAAATAATAATTTTAATTTCATAAATCAATGGTACGGAACCCTCGGTGCGCGAGTCCGACTCGCATTTGGCCGGTTTTTTTAACCGTAAAAATAACAATGACCAGAGCCCCGATTACGGTAACTTTTAACGTCAACAATCCAGACACGCTTCTCGATTCTGCAATACGATTGGTCAAAACAGCTGACGTACGCTGTTGAACGACCAATCGTATCGCAGAATCGAGAAGCGTGTCTGGATTGTTGACGTTAAAAGTTACCGTAATCGGGGCTCAGTGCTTTTTATGGAGTTTGACAGATATTTGACGTTTGTCAAAGTTAAAGTAAGATGGTGGAACTCAGCCAAGGAGTTTTAACATAACTCTACCTGCCTATTGTATGAACTTTACCTGCTGAATAGGTCTAGTTCATAACTTAGTGCTGGAAGATAAGTAGGTATGGGAGCGGCACGGGAGGGGAAAGATTGAGTTTTTTTTTTTTAATGGCAACCAAACCTCTCTGGGAGGTTTATTTCTGCCAATGTCGAGTGAAAAATAATTGACATAGTTATCAATAGAACGTGGGTGTTTCAGTTCTATTGATTTTTCATGGATTCCGTGGAGTTAAGTATGCCCGTAAGCAGGTTTCGAGACGCCACCGGGTCCAAAGCGGGTTGTTCATACGACAACCCATTCGACACTCGATGCGCGCTCAAATTCGAATTATTTCAATTTTTTTATAATTTATCACTTCACTGCACTTTAGAACACAAAATAACACCAAATTTGTACACTAAAGTCCATTAAATAATAAATTGAAACCATTAAAACAGATCGACCATGCTTCCCGTTCAACTACCCTCCACGGAATTTTGAGTATTATTATGACGTGACTGAGCATAAAAATCTGAAGATTTGGAAGTGTCGCTAACGTTTTAAACAAGCGTAAACGTAAAAAACCAGCCTCCCATGCCAAATCAAATCAAATAAATTTATTTGCTTAAAACATGGTGATATACATAAATGTAGATAGATATTAACAATGATATTATAGAACTAAATATCATTGGATATTAATAATAACTGTGCTCATGTTTTACCTTACTATAAATGGCATGCAAATATTTACAATTTAATAATAATATTAATGATGAAGATTAATTATTAATGTCAAAAAAATTACAATTTCCAATTAAAATTATGATGTCAAAAATAATTAGTCAAAATTTCTTATTACAATGTCTCATACTAAGAAAGTCCTTTACCCTATAAAAATTCATGTCACTTAGCCATATTATAAGCGACCTTTTGAATCTTGCATTTGGTAGGTTTTTGATATGGTTCGGGATACAATAAATTGTATATCTTAACACACATGGCATCACACTGATCAAGATAATGTTTAAGTTTTGGTAAGCTATCATATACTAGATGACTAGGGTCTCTAACATTGAAGTTTACAACATCTTTTCGCTTTTTGAATAAATTAATATTACTTCCCACAAACAAAGCTACCTCAAGGATGTACAGACAAGGTAGGTGCCGCTCCCATACCTCAGGCACTTAGTTAAGGGCTAAACCTATAGTAATTACGAATTTGAATTGTTACTTATAATAGGACTACATAAATAGAATATTTTCTGTCGTCACAAGAATTATAGATACGTTCGTTTCTGCCGCTAGATGGAGCTAGACGTTCATCTGAAGAGAGAAGGCGACGAATCCTGGGGCTTCCGCCTCGTTGGGGGCAAAGACTCCAAGATGCCCCTCACGGTGGTCAAGGTATGTACAATGAAGGTCCCGAGTTCGATTCCCGAGCGTAGCCTATAAGATACTAAGCGGGCGCCCGCGACTTCGTACGCGTGGACCCCGTTTTACCTCTATAAGGGTTGAATTTTGCAAAATCCCGTCTTAGTGAGCACCTACGTTCTAAAAGGAACCCCCATGCAAAATTTGAGACTTCTAGCCCTTGTAGTTTCTGAGATTTCGTGATGAGTGAGTCAGTCAGTGACCTTTCGCTTTTAAGATAGATAGTGAGGCGAGGTATTGCTTTTTGGGACGTGTATATTCGCTGGTGTATACAAGGTGGACCGACGCCCTCATAGGCACTGGATGCAGGCCGCTACAAACCGGACGATGTGGAAGTCATTCGGGTAGGCCTATGTTCAGCAGTGGACGTCCTGTGGCTGAAATGATGATGATGATGAAGCCTACATCCAGCGCCTTCCAACTACCTCCATTGTCGTTGCGGGTCCAATGACAGTTTAACTTTCCCCCGGGACAAACTTGGCCTTCACTGGTTGGGTTATTGGCGGTCAAGCTGTAGATCCTGGCTACACAGGAGTTGCAGGTGGTAACGAGAGGTGCGAATATCCCGTACCTCCATCGTCGGTTCGTTCGTTCGTTCGTTTCAGCCAAATGACGTCCACTGCTGGACAAAGGCCTCGTCCAAGGTTTTCCACAATGCACGGTCCTGCGCTGCCCGCATCCAGGCTCTTCCCGCGACCTTTACCAGATCGTCAGTCCACCTAGTAGGAGGCCTGCCCACGCTACGTCTTCCAGCCCGTGGTCGCCACTCGAGAACTTTTCTGCCCCAACGGCCATCGTCTCTACGAGCTATGTGCCATCGTCGGTTCACCTTGTGTAGTATATTGCCACTTCGGAATATTCGCCCTGTATACGAAGTAGATCGAAATCGATTATTTAACAGTATGTCGGCCATTGCACAAGATCAATAGGAGCGCTGCCAATCTATTCGTGCCGTGTCAATGTCAGCATTGGCAGTTATTGATTTCGCTCTTGGATCGATACGCAATTCGTCAGCGAAAACAACAATGCTGTTCTATACTAGCTTTATGTATTTAAAAAGTGTCAAAAGCTTGTCTCCTAAATATTTATAAAAGCGAAAGGTCACTGATTGACTCACTCACTCTACATCACGAAATTCCAGAAAATACAAGTGCTAAGAGTCTGAAATTTTGCATGGACTTCCTTTTAGAACGTAGATGCTCAATAAGACGGGATTTTGCAAAATTCAACCCCTAAGGGGGTAAAATGGGATCCACGCGTACGAAGTCGCGGGTGGCCGCTAGTGTATTATAAAAAGTTTATGGGTCATGGGTTCGATTCCCACCTTAAAGGTAGCCTTTCGAACTAAGCGTCATAGACGCAGCGTCTTTAGCTTTGGTCTTGTGCCACCAACGCCGCGTCACTAACTAGCTTCGAAAGGCTACCTTTAGATTATACTTAGATTTTTGAATATGTTGTACTAATTCCACTCTCTTCCTCCAGGTGGCACCAGATTCGCCGGCGTCGCGCGCGGGCCTCCAAAATGGCGACGTACTGTGTCACGTGACCGGCACAGACGCTTCTGAAATGTCGCACGACAGCGCGAAGCAGTTCGTGGCTGAAGCAAGGGACACTTTGGAGCTTGGTGTTAAGCGGTAATGACAAATCTGATGTAGAATTAAGGTCATAGCACACTTATCAACTCGGAAAGGGATCAATACGGATCAAAAGTATGCCTTTCGCCGCGCTATCAACCGCGAGGTAAGGCGTTTACGTTACGGTGCGGATAAGTGCGGGTCAGTATGGAGTTTCATACAAAGAATACTGACCGCTTCGAGTTGATACGGTTACGATCCCTTTCCGGGTTGATAGGTGTGCTTCGTACCTACTTGATGAGCTATAGCACACATGCTATTTTAGCACCGACGATCGGCGATTTTGCGACTATATCGATGCAGCATCGCGGTATTGGAATCGCAGGTTTTAGCAACTGCTGTCGCTACTTCGATCTTCCGAAAAGCGACTTTAAGGTCATAGCAGACTTATCAACTCGGAAAGGGATCAACACCGTATCACCTTTCGCGAGCATGTCATCGTCTTTCGCGCGTTGTCAACTGCGCGATAAGAGTAGGCGTACACCGTTGATTTTTAGTTGGCCGATAGTTGTGCCCGATTTTAATTTGTATGAAGAATCGGCCAAATCGAATCGGCGTAGTGTGCGCACTCCCATACATACCCATACTGATCAACTGCCCGACTAAACTATCGGCCGACGAAAAATCAACGGTGTGCGCCTACTATAAGTGTACGTTGCAGTATGGTGTTTCATGCAAAGAATACTGTCCGCCTCGAGGTAATAAGAATAAGATAGAGGTTACGATCCTTTTCCGGGTTGATAAGTGTGCTAAGTCCTTAAATTGGGCCAATAATAAATGTAACCTTCACAGTTTTGTCTATCTTTAACATAATTATTTTAAGCATTGATTACCGATTTCATACATTTGAGTCATACACAGTGTTGCCAGTCGGGTCTAGTCAGAAATTACCAGAAATATAAAAAGATCATCTAAATACGAAAAGTGACCAGTCGTATAAAAACGTTTCATGGATTTGCGTTTTATTATCGAAAAACATTCGCTAAAACTCATTTTTCTTAACAAATAATAAATCAAATTCAAGTTTAAATGCACTTTATGACATAATTTTTAAATTGTCACTATTAATATTTTTTACTGAACAACCTGTAAAGTTAATTCTACAATTTCTGAAAAATCACCTAAAAGTAACCTTTTCATTAGTGTAACCTAAAAGTAACCACAGCAGTTCAAAAGTAACCAAAAAGGTTACAAAAGTAACCTTCTGGCAACACTGGTCATACATAACTTGAATTACTGATGGTCAGGTAGGATTATTTTTAGCTCAGCAACGATGCCAGTATTTCTTTTTTAGATATGTCAAAATTGACAGATCAATCATGGCTGCCAATTTATAGAGGGAGCTACTGTCTATGTGATTACTTAAAAAACGGTAGTACGTTGTTTTGCCAAATTAAATTAGCCTTTAAAGGTCAGTATTTATAAATAATCTTTATTAGGTGAGGGTTTTTTTTACTCATTTGCGATTTGGTTTGGTAAAGCGACAGTTTGAGTTTTAAAAACGAATTTTGGTTGGTCGCAATGAAGTTTTTCTTGGTCTATAAAAATAAGTGAGCGTACTTTTTTTGTGTTTGTGTGTGATTTAAAATGAGTTCAGAGGATATACCCAAAGTGTCGTTGTTAGCGATTGTGATCACACGATATAGACATGATTATAGTGTATGATTTTCATTCTTTTTGGGATTTATTGCATGACTTTTGCCCGTGGCTTCAACCGTATTTTGGTCTCGAAATGACTTGTGAGCGCGTGTTTCCCTTTTAAATCTGGGAAAACCATTTATTTTCACAAACTTTCACATTAATATTAGTAGAATAATCATAGTAACACAGTGTATGCGAGTTTTTATCTTTTAGTAAATGCGAGTTTGAATGTACGCTAGCGCCACCTAGCGTTGTGTACGAAGAATTTTTAACATATCCGCGCATACGCATTTGTATGTAGATAACTCTTTCAAAGCTTTAATGATGACTACCTACCTACATTTTAATTTTTCTTAGTAATTTTGTTCTTGACCTTGACCCAATAAATTAATGTATTCTAATTATATTTTATTTATGTTTTTTCACAAGAGTTCCTGAATACTTTTAATCCATGCCTCTGAATAGGTCGTATGCGTAAGGTAAGTGCCCCCTACTTCGGTATATTAAGGCTCTTACGACTTTAACATTTTATTTAAAAATAACCAAGCATGATATCAGTATGAAAGCTTTTGTATGCTAAACTTTGGTCTTTTGACAGTAAGTTAATACATAATTTATAGTTATATAGTTTGAACTTTTTTTTTTATTAATTGTTCTGCGGACCTCTTGTTTGGATCCTGTTTCGTGACAAAATTTTGCTCTGTTTCTAAGTTCGTGAACTCATGTCCCCTATTTCGGGATAAGGTTTTATGCATACAGTTAGGATATTTTAATAATGATTAAGGGTTTAATAAATTTAAAAACGATAATAAAAATTTAGAATAAAGTAATTATGTGAAATTGACGATATTACTTACCTGAAATATTCATAAGAAATAATGTGAGTCTAGTAAAATATTTTGGTTTGTTAATTATAACAATATGTGAAAATATTTCTATAACCATTAGAAATGTAGGGGGGGGGGAATCTTACCCCCCCCCCCTCGTACCCATAAAATTTAGANTTCTTGGCTCTCTGAGAGTTTGAAGCTTCGTATTGCTCTCATTTTTGGCGCCACAATGTTGGTACTTGGTTTTTTAGATAGCTTAAATAATAGAGTTTTTGTAGTAATGAAGAATTTTATAAATAATATTCCATTTGCTTATTATTTGAGCTAGAAAAAAAACTTACGAACTTACGTACTATCACGAACTAGTAGCCGTTTACCTTAAATTATAAGATGAAAAATAAAACTTTCTTTTTCCGAAATTCATTAAAATGTAAAATTAAATGAGATCCATATAACAATTACAGATTATGGGATAGGTATGATTAATTTTAATATAATTACTTTCTGGTAGTATAAATTCGATTCAAACTACCGATTTGGGGTCGCATCGGTACCTAGGTTACTTGTGTTACTGTTGTGTTTATTATGTGCCCAACTATTATGACATCACTCCTTATTTATCAGTAATTTGTGTATCAAACTAGTTATTACTCGTAAAATATCTAGTAATGTTAAATATTTAAAAAATTGCCACTCTAAAACAATTTTTCTTTTCCAGTGGTCTCTACGACCCGGTCCTGGACGACTACGAGCCAATTTACGAGACCATAGACCAGGAAGATTTCGACCAACCATCGCAGCCGACTGAGGTAGACCCCTTTAAAATACAGCAGTTCCTGGACCCCAAACAACCTTCCCGGGAGGCCTCAGAACTAAAAGATATCGAGCCTGGACTCACCCCTCTAAGCAATGGCCTAGATCTAGACCAATCCAGATCTTTGACTGCATCACCCTTTGTTTTATCAACGAAACCCTACAGACCCTTTTCCACTGAACCCCTACTAATTCCTCCTCTAGAAGACCCTATTATATTGAACCCTAATTATAAAGACCAATTCGGTAAGCTTGACGACGATGATGATGAGTTTAGAGGTCTACCTGAAACGAAGTTTAAGCTTCCCATTTCGGAGCAGTATGACCCTGATGGCATTAAGAAGAAGAAGGAAAGAGCCAGCAGTGAGGCGAGTAAGGTGAAGTTTGCTGAAGTCAACTTAAAAGAAGACGTGACAGTATCAGAGAGCAAATTTTCTAAAGATCTGAAGCAGAAAACGGCGTTAGAAGAGAAGAAGTATATGGAAAAAATGAAGAAGGAGATTGATTTGGATAAAATTGAAATGACAGCTGTCAATTTGGTCAACGAAAGTATTGAACGAGCTGTGTCTGTTACGGACGAGATTAAGAAGGAAATAGACGTTGAACTGCACGAATCTTCTATAACTTCATCCAAAATTGAACAGTCATCGTCTGTCAAAGAATCTTCTAAAGCTTCCATAGAAATGACCGCATCGGAATCTTCTCAAGTAACTAAATCGGTTAAAAAATCCAGCAAAGAAGCCAGTGAACTTGTTGAGTTAATTGACCAAACCACAGACGAAATCATTTCGTATAACGGAAGCAAATCCGAATTGAAAGTTAGTGAAGAAGTTAAAAAGATTGAGAATTTAGACAAGAAGGAACAGGTTGTGGATGAAAGAAGACTATCTACTAAGCAGGAGATTGAAGAAATTATTGAATCTGGCAGTGTGAGAAGGAAATCTGAGGTATTCGATAAGAAAGTGGATGTCAAATCTGTGGAGACATCACAAAAGAAAGAACAAACCAAAATCGTCGCAGAACCCAAAGTTGTACAAAAGAAAGTTGAAATAAACCAGACTGCTCAAAAAACCGAACAACCCAAAATCACTCAAGCACAAGTCTCTATGTCAGATGCTAAAGACGTGCAAAAGAAAGCTGTCAAAGCTGAATCAATTAATCAAAGCGCTCAAAAAACATCAGCTATCAAAAAAGAAGCTATAACTTCACAAAAATCTGCACAGCAATCTTTTGATACTAAAACATCAACTGCTAAACGTCTTGCAGGACAACGAGCGTATGCGATTGGGTTACAAACTATACCCAATATTAAAGGAACAATCACTTCGTCTTATCATTACAATTTACTACTAAAAACGTTCTTCATTCATCTCACTGACGTCATGGTAGCTCTTTCTAGGTTTATTCTATCAGAACCCGTGTTTAATAAGGTAGAAGAATCCCAAGAAGTAACTGAATCGGACGTAGTTACAGAGAAATCAGTCTCTGAATATAAGAAAGAATATGTAAATGAAGAAGTAACGATTAACGATAGAAAAGAAGAAAAAATAATGCAAACAGCTGTTAGTGAGGCGAAACAAGAGGTGATGAAGCATGAAAAAGGAGAAAAAGTTATGGCTTTTGAAGAAAGAGTGGAAAAACAAGCAGCCATCAAAAGCACTGTAGCTAAAGAAACAGCTCAGGTGGCGCTTGTAGAAGAAAGAAGTTATGCTGAAGATATCCAAGCCAATCTAGAAGTAGAAGAAATAATTACGAAGCAAAAGCTATCTGGAGCCCAAATGGCACAAGTACAAGAGAGAAAATCCGCTGAGTTGGCCCAAAAAATGGATGCAGTCATATCCGAGTTCCAAACGAAGGCTGGGATAGAAGAAACCGAGATAACAAAAGATAGGAGATCAAGAAGCAGAAGTAGGGTAGTAGAAGAAATTGCTAAGGAAAGCGATCCTCTAGAATGGCTCTCAAAAGTCGACCAACAGCATACTAAAGAGATAACAGAACTGAAATCAGAGTCAAAATCATTCAGTTCTACTACTGAATCGGTTGAGAAGAAACGAGTAGAATCGACGCATGAAAGGCGAGAGAAGTCAACCAAATCTAAAGAAGGAAAGCAAATGTACGTTGCTATTGTCGAATCTCATATATTTACGAACAAAGACGCCATATTTGAAGAGCAAGCAGCCGATTTCTCAGAGACATCTTCAGTGCAAAGCGTAGACGAAATTAATATAGCTTTACAAGCTAGTGAATCATTGGCTACAGAGAAAGTCGCTTTGGATAGTAAAGAAATGAAACAAGAAGTCGCCGAGTCTATCGTAGCGCAATCTCAAGAATTAAGTGTTGCAAGCGCTCAAACTCAACTAGTCCAAATGTCTGAAGAAGTGGTCGAATCAAAGGCAATTGTAGAAGAAGCGAAAGCAATTGAAATAAAGGAAGAAGTCCAAAAAGTAGAAGTGAAGGAAGAAAAAGCTTTAGAAATGAGAGAAGAAATCCAACAAGTCAAAGAAGAAACGCATAATATCATGTCTGTTAGCGAGAAAACTGAGGTTGATATTTCTCAAAGACACGAGTCTGTGGAAATCCAAGAAATTAAACAGGAAGAAATCGCTGTGAGCAATATAGAAGAATCGAGTGCAGTTGAAATGGCAATTGTGGAAGAAGTATCTGAAGTACAAACTAAAGAAATTGAAGTGGCCCCGATCATAGAAGAGACTGTGGAAATCAAACTACCTCTGCCAGCAAAACCCGAACCTACATTGCAAGAAGAGGCTGCTGCATTGAAAATCGTCAAAGAAGAAATAATAGAGAGAGAACAAGTGCTAAAACTAGCGGAAGAATCAGAGCTAAATATAAGCAAGCACACTGAAATATCGGAAACTGCCAGCCAGTACTCAGAAGTACACAAAAGCAAGATGGCGAGTTACGAATCGTCAGAAATGGTTCAGGAATCGTCATTTACTGCTTCATTAATAGACCAGAAGTCTCAGTCAACAGAAGTAATCCAAGAATCATCATTCACTGCTTCGTTGGCAGACCAAAAGTCTCAACTAACCCTTGACTTATCCAACGAACGGAAAATCAAAACAACATCATCAGAGTCAAGTATACCAAGTATTATAAATACTCCCACGCCCTCAACCGTCCCACCCACTCCTTTAACCGACGAATACGTATTTAAACTTCAGATCCCCCTTCCCAAAAACGTAGGAGACCCGATTCCTAGAGACTGCACTCCTACCCCTGAAGATGAAGACCCTAATATCGTGAAAAAGAAACTGATTCCATATATTGATACGACATTGGAGTCTCCTGTAATTTACGATCCCCCTCTGCCTAGTCCCCCGTTTAGTAAGCCCCAATCTCCAGTATATACTAAGCCAGGGTTGAGGGGTGGAGCGGACCGACGACAGTATAGAAAGGTGGGTAGATAGCACTTACTATCATCATCATCATTTCAGCCATAGAACGTCCACTGTTGAACTAATGATGATGAAAAGGAAGCATGATCGTATGGTACACGATCTCATCTCATTCTGCTAAAGAAAAGATCAAGCCTAAAGCCATGGAAGCATACTGATGATGCTGAGTCGACTTTTCATTCTGTGTGTGTGTGTTTTGTACCTAGTTAAGTATCTTACAAAATTATTTAATTCATGATCATAAAATTCATTTCACTGTAATTTTGTTTTTGCTAGTTTAAACTAGTCTCGTCTTCTAATTTGGAAAACGATGTAAAAGAGATTTTGTAAAAAGGTAAAATAAATTTTATGTATTCATATTATTTTTGAAAACAATCTACGAGTAGGTACCTACTCGTATTTATTTAAGTAATACCGTAATAATTATATGTAATATCAATATTTCTTCGATATATTTGCATGCTATTTTTGATGACTGGATAGGTGACATATTTTGTTATTTTCGACCTTCTGTACCTACACCCTATTCAAAGACAAATTAAATATTTATATTTCTATTTACTACTGATTTATGAATCAAGTAAGGTGAACAAATCATTGTTAGTGTTTACTATCTATCTGTCCATCTTCTTTGATCTTATTCTTTACTTCATCCATAAAATTATACGTTTCTTCTTCATAGAATCCGCGCTAAATTATTTTTATGTAAACAGGAGGAAATTCTCGAAATCGAACGAAAATCATCCCTCCTCGCTTCTGCCATCGACGAAACAATCAAAAGCATAGAAGAATACAAAGAAGAAGTAGGCATTGAAACTAAAAAGGAGATCACAGTCACAGAAGATACCAAAAAAGAACATACTAGCAAAAAATCTTTTGAAGAACATGTATCTACAACAGAAGTAATTAAGTCTACGAGTGACCAACCAATAATATACAACGGCTATGCCAAAGTAGAGACAAAAGTATACAATAATGCTAATAGCAAAATAGATGAGGAATGGAAGAAAATTGATGAGCAAGTCAAGGAAAGCAACGAAAATTTAGTTCAACTAACAAATGGTTTTACTGAGGGAACTCTATCCAATGGAGTTGATGCTGCATCTAATGGTTTGACTGAAGAAACTTTATCCAATGGAGTTGAAGCTACATCAAATGGTCTGACTGAAGAAACTGTTGCCAATGGCGTTGAATCTAAGACAGAAACTAAGGTAGAAAACAGAACACTAAAAGCTACAGAACTGAATTCTTTAGAAGCTAAACAGGATCTGATTCAATCAGAAAATACAGCAGAAATATCACTTACAAATTCAGTTAAAGAAACAATGGAAGATACGGCTATTGTAAGTGATACTACAGCTCGCAAATCATCAGTAGATGTTGCGAAATTTGACATAAAGCCTGCAGAGGAAGTAGTTACAAATGGAGGGAACCCAGGGGATGTGTCAGCTGCATTTGTAATAGAACAGAAGAGAGATCCGATGGAGGGATACAGACCGGTGCAGTTCAATCCAGAAGAACTGATCGCAGCTAAGAAAGGGCTGCAGAGCATCCACTTAAGTGTCCAGGTAAGAAATTCTTCATTAAAGTGTCTCTAGGTTTAGTATTTACTTGTTCTTACATGTACCAAACTTATTGTGTAAGAAAGAAATAACTTCTACCAATGATATTACAGAACTATAGATATGTTACGTTCATAGAAATTACGATTTTAATCCGTGCCGAGCTATTCCAAATTGCACACATTGACAAATGTAACTGATAAGTGAAACAAAAGATACGAAATAGCACGCAAATGAAAGAGATAGCTGTGATGTCTCCGCCTTGGAGACGTAAATAAAAGTTGTTTCTATTTGAAGATACTGTCTTTTATTTTCGATTAAACACAGAGCTTACAAGATTGCCTATCGCCATTTTGTCTGGCGTATCAAGAAGAAAGAATCTCGGATACACATCCTGAATAATGCTTTTAAACTAGCTACGTTTGGATACGCGCTTATAATAACAAATTAAATACCGATATAAAATACGATACCGATATAAAATAATGCTGTTGTAATTTATGTGGAATAACAACACGATACCCCCACATAATTACACCTTTGTCAATGTACAATTCACTTTTTCTTTGTAAAAATGGTTTTAAAGATTCATTTTTCACTGCCATAGGAAAACCATATCGAATCATATTGTAAACTGTACTCAAAATTGAATCTTTCCTAGTCTCAGATCTAATGACATTTAAATCAATTGCACTTTGCTCTTCAACAAAATTAATATAGTCACATTCCTTTTCAACCGACTTCNGGAACTTACGGTGTAGTACGCACGCGATTGCGCACGACGCAGGCCACACGAAGACTAAACACAAGACGTCCCAATTGGGACGTATTTGAGTATTCACAGCGCGAGCGCCTATAACATATCTGCTTTTGTTTTTATATAATATCATTGACTTCTACATAAAAAACTGTGCAATTAATCATGGGTTCTTTTCGCCATCAAATCTCTGGGAGTTTTATCTTAATCAAAACACCTATAGCGGTCTAACTAACATATCAAGTCTGAGATTACCCATGAAACATTGCAATCTCCTAAAGACTTCTTGCAAAGTGACAACCCCGTTCGAAGAAATGAAGTTCCAAGATAGTATCTTAATTTTTGATAAGAAGTTTGTGGAATTTGTGGATGATTTTAATCTTAGTTTTGCACAATCGATTCTTAATCACCTGAGATATTTAAGTACATTAAGTAATTTTTAATGCAATTCCACAGGAGCCCACCTTCCATAGGGCGCAGTCTCCAAGCTACGTGTCCAGCTCGGGTGAACCGCTTGGCACCCACCAGGGCATTGTGGACAGCCTTGAGGAGGCTACAGTGGATGAAGAGGTCGCTAGTAAGTGAACCTTTAACAGATCATCCTACCCTTAAGTTCGTTCGTAAGTTTCAGCCGAAAGACGGCCACTGCTGGACAAAGGCCTCCCCCAAGGATTTCCACAAAGACCGGTCCTGCGCCGCTCGCATCCAGGCACCTCCCGCGACCCTCACCAGATCGTCAGTCCACCTAGTGGGAGGCCTGCCCACGCTACGTTTTCCGGCTCGTGGTCGCCATCGCCACTCAAGAACTTGTGCCCGCTGCCACTTGATTTTAGCGATTCTGCGGGCTATGTCAGTCACTCTGGTTCTCCTACGGATCTCCTCATACCCTTAAGTATCTAATTAAATACCTATGCCAGTTTACACCATCAATCCCTAATCTTTAAGTGACCCAATTATGGTAACACATAACAGGAATTTTGTTTTCAAAGGGGTCACCAAAAAAATTTGGTGAAAACAGGCACTATGACCGCAATCGCACCTGATGTTAAGTGAGATGTAGTAGTCTAGGATGGTACATATCTGCCCTGTAAGTGCCATTCACTCTCGCCTTCAAAAGCTAGAGGGATCTCTCCTTCAACTTAATTAAACTTTACTGAGTTTCTTGAACTGCTTATTCTCAAAGCAGCTTAAAGTAATACTGCGACGTGTAAAAGCTCTTTTTAAAAGCCTATTGGCAGAAAATATGACTTTTTAGACTTAGTTTCAAAACCTTTTCATTCGTTTTTCTCTCGCTTTGCATCGGAGGGAGTCGATTAACATTTGGTGCTCCTTTTAATTCTTTTAATCAAATTATTTGCGGTTGAAAACTTAGGATGTATAGTCTGGTCTGCGAGCACGTAGAATTTTGTTCAATGACCTCAAGTTACCCATCCTTATCGCTCGCGCGTAATTATGTTGCTGTCGCTCTCGCACACTCACTGCTGCCGCCCGTCGCACAGTCGCGACAGTAATACACCACTAAATTTTTAACACCGAAAAAATTTTAACAGGTTATGTAGAAACGTGTGAAAAATTGAAAGCAAAAGAAAAAGAAATGTTTTTCATAAAGTTAATTTTTTTATTACATTTTCTTTAGTCCGTATTTTACACGTCACAGCTGAGTCACTCCGCTGCTCGCTAGAGTAGTCGTACGCGCTCGCACGTTGCATCGATCTGTCTGTCTCGCTCACGCCTCGACCACGCTTCCAGTGTTATTAATACATACTTAGCTAACTTAGACCATTTTGAAATCTAATAAGTGTTACATTATCGTACGTAAATAGTGCTAGCGACGCGTGTGTCAATAAATTACCAATTTTAGGAGGATATTTTGAGTCACTTTATTTTACTCTTTTTTTTTGCACAAATGGGATCAGTATCAATAACTCATTACCCAGAATTTTTTTTTTCGGTGATTAAAATTTAGTGGTGTATAATTACGCGCGAGCGATAAGGATGGGTAGCTTGAGGTCATTGGACAAAATTCTACGTGCTCACAGACCGGGCTTTAGACCCTAGCTATGTAGCAAAGCATGATGATGATAATGGTACTTTTTTCAGAGGAATTAGGCAAGCCTGGCATGACAGAACAGAAGATCGCAGAGTTGATTTCTGGTGAATCTGAAATGTTAAGAGAGGCGCACGTTATGGGGTAAGTAGATTAGAAACACTCTTTTCTACTTCTTTATGTTAATTTATTTCAAATTGATAATTAACTTCTAGTCGGCCGTTTGGTGTAGTGGTTCGAAACGGACTACTATTCCGGAGGTAGCGGGTTCGATTCCCGCACAGTACAAACATTTGTGTGCATGAACATATTTGTTTGTATTGGACTGGGTGTTTTCTATGTATAATAAGTATGTATTTACAAAAAAAAAAACTATTTAAGTATGTTTATATCCGTTGTTAGTACCCATAGTACAAGCTTTGCTTAGTTTGGGACTAGAAGCGCAGTGTAAAATGTCTAAGGATATTTATTATTATTACTTAGGCCCAGTTTTTTGATTCGTAGTTAAAATAACCAATAGTTAAATTTGACAGATGTCAAGTGACAAGTGGTTAAATATCAGAAAAAAATGTTTTTCAAACAATGGTTAGTCTGACTTTTAGTACATTTTTAACCATTAGTTTACAGTTTGTTAATATTTAACCATTAGTAGCAAAATTTAACAATTAGTTATTTTAACTATGAATCAAAAAACTGGGCCTTAGGCCCGGTTTTTTGATTTGTAGTTAAAATAACCAATGGTCAAATTTGACAGATGTCAAATGACAAGTGGTTAAATATCAGAAAAAAATGTTTTTCGAACAATGGTTAACTTCAATTTTAGTACATTTTTTAACTATTAGTTTACATTTTGTTAATATTTAACCATTAGTAGCAAAATTTAACAATTAGTTATTTTAACCATGAATCAAAAAACTGGGCCTTAGTACAGTACAAATGATTGGATACCTTTACTTGCCAATAAAGTATATTATTTTTTGACAGCGTGAAATAAAATTCTGATTCTGATTCTGTGTATACTGTAGGTCTATCGCTTAAATCAGTCAATGCATGAGGTATGGGAGCGTCACGAGAGTGTGTTTTTGTAACGTGAGAGACTTCAGATACCTTTCAGATTTTTAGGCTCTCATCATCATCAAATTCAAATTCAAATTTAAATTATTTATTTGCAGAATGTGGTACATTAGATGTTACATAATGAAATGGAGCAGAACACATTCGCCAGATATGAACCAGCATGCAAATGTTTTACACAAGTCAATCATCATCATTTCAGCCATAGGACGTCCACTGCTGAACATAGGCCTCCCCTAATGCTTTCCACGTTGATCGATTGGTAGCGGCCTGCGTCCAGCGCTTCCCTGCTACCTTTACAATGTCGTTGGTCCACCTTGTGGGTGGACGTCCCACGCTGCGTTTTCCGGTACGCGGCCTCCATTCCACAACCTTGCTGCCCCATCGGCCGTCAGTTCTGCGTACTATGTGCCCTGCCCATTGCCACTTCAGCTTGCTAATCCGTCGGCTATGTCAGCGACTTTAGTTCGTTTTAGGCTCTGTCACGTCATAATAGTCAATGTCACCCCTCCCGTGCCACTTCCATACCTCGGGCACTAAGTTAAGCGCTTGACCTTATTAGTCTATAGTTTTTTGAATTGAAAGTAAAAGATGATTTGTGTTTCTTCATTATTATGTTAATCATTATGTCATACGCATTTTCAACCATTTTGTGTTCACAAGACATGTTCACATTAAATTCACTTAACTATACATACTTATACCATATCATATGTTTTTCACATTTATACATTAAAAAATCCAAATACATAAAGTGTTCACATTAAGATCACTATCTATACCATTTCATAAATTTTTCACATACATTACAAAGCTGAACATTATCGACATCATATTATATGCTAAGCTAGTACATAGATCACATGGAACCATTGTACTTGTCGGCCATTCTCAGATGAGCTAGTTTTTGCGTGTCCGGGCTGTTAAATCGTTAAAAATGACAAATTAGAGACATGCAAGTATTTTTATATGTTACTTTACAACCCCATCCAGTTGTGCATTAAATCATAGGCCTCTATTTTAAGTATTTGTGACTTAATTAATTTCATGAACCTCTGTTCTCTAATTACCGTTACGCGTCCGCACACCGACTTAATGTTAAAACTTGGCTGTAATTTTTATGTCGTATAGATTTGGTTTACTCCATTCAACATTTTAAAGAGTACAAAAGATTGTCTTACGCATAGCAAAATATCTATTCAATAGAACCATTCTGTAAATAATTAGAATTAAAAAACTGCTTGTCCGAGCGAAAGTCCTAATTCCCGTGACGTTTTCTGTTTTTGGGCACACAAGCCTAAATAATAATATTTGACACATCATTTACGCGCGCGGCGCGAGCCCTTAGTTAGTTCTAAGACCTGTTAGCAAGTAGACGTCTATTGCGTTGGCGTACCGTCGATGAATTGCGTAAGAGTATAATTACCATATCTTTGGTTTTCAATTTTTCTATTTACCATGTCCTTATTTTTATACTCGATTTTTGAAGGTAGATCCACGTTGTTAATTTAAATAGATTCAGTACTTTGGCCTTCATACGTTGTAGTAAGACAGTATTTGCATACGCTGAAGATTTTTGAGATTTTGAAGAAAAACTATCGTTTTATAATTTCCATGTACTAATTACCGTATTTTTATAATCACCGTTGTATTAAATTATTACCTACAAATTGCACTCACGATTGAATAAGTATGATGATAAAATATGAAATATACCAAGACTTTCGCATAACAACTGTACGGACTTTTCTTCCAATCTGACAATCAAAATTTTAAAACGAAATAAATTCGATTTCATGACAAATGTTCAGGTTCAGTTGCTGCATGGTTGTTGGATTTAAGAGTATATTTAAACCCCTAAGGACCCCACAAAAAGAAGTTACCTGGAGTGAAATCGGGGCTTTCTGATGGCCAGGAGATGTCACCCCTGCATGAAACATGTCTCGTACCAGATATTTATTTTTAGTATTAGTATAATTGATATTAACATCTTAAATCATTAATTAATTCTAATATAATACCATTAACATCTATCCATAATACCTTTGCCCTAAGAAGATGAGATTTTCCAACAGTAACACTTACCTGGCGTGATCACATTAAGAACAAAAGAGAACAAATCAACAGACAATGGGACTTTTCAAGGCAAGAGTGTATAGGCACTTTGTACCATCCTAAACTGCATCCTACCTGCTTTGTTATGCATAGAAAAAACTTCGTGATATGCAATGGGTACTAGACAGAAGAAGCTTGGAGAACAAACTAATACAAATGGATCCTAAAACCCATGTAGACATGGCATCGACTTAGCCTCGCAAATGTAGAAATACTTTAACGTTTTCAAAATAAAGTTTTAAAAATCTTGAGCTGTGCACCTTGGTTTACAAAGTCCACTGAAGTGATACCAAACGTCAAAGAGGGTGTGGAAAATCCTGTAAAGCTTACAACCAAAGACTAGACCTTCATGCAATCTATTTGCTGCATCCCTTCTAAATTCTAAGAATTCTGCATTTAGGCTCAGGAGAAAGCGAATAGCATCAATCTGAAAACTTATTGTAAAAGAATCGAGGTGACAAATCATGGGATATGCTGAGCTGGAACTGTCATTATTACAAATTCAATTTAATCTGATAATGGGTGATGGCTGATCGCAGATAGATTAAAAAGAGGAAAAATCACTTAAATCATTAATTAATTTTTCGACATAATATGCATATCCGAAAAATCAAATTTGTGAGATCTCCTGATCCATTATCTGTACGTTAAATCGTTTGTACCACATTGAAATCAAATAAAATAAATGATGATTAAGATTCTGATGAAAGAATGTGACACGTAGCCCCTTCTGGTCGAAACTAAGTGTTCCTGTTATAGCCTCGATTATTGCAGTATACTGAAAATATCTTGATACAATAAATAATAGAAATGAGTGTTTTCCTTTTTTCAAAGGGTTATTAAGTGTACCTACAGCGTTTTTTATGACGCTATTTATATTTATATACAAATTTATCAAAGCAAGATATTGTTTTCTTGCTATTTTACATATTTTTTCTAATTACCGTTAGATTAAGTATTAGCCTTATCTAATTACCGTGACCATAAAATTTTTGGGTCTCATTTACGCGAAAACCGCTTGGAATAATTTGACGCCTTAACGATTGTTAAATTCGTACTTTTCATGTGTTTCATATTTAAATGCGTTTAAGTCAATTAAGCCAAATTTCAAAAATAATATGGTAATTAGGCTGAGAACGCCTAATCGTGAGAATGACCGTTGTACTGTACCTCATTTATTAGATACATAAACATTGAATGAAAAAGAGGCTGACAAAGGTGACTGAGTTTCTTCCGCCACTTCTTCTCAGCTCCAGCCCATATTATGTTGTCCCGAAGTGGTTACAGAGCAAGCTGTATTAGGGTTATTACTAAATATATTTTTTAATTTGATTTGATTTAAAGGTTTTAACGGACTATGAGCCTATGAGGACTATGAGCGGTTGCAGGATCGACTCCAGTGACATTTATTTCTACTGCATCCATTTGAAATTTAACATCAGCATATTCCATTTTAGACTCGCAGTTTACATTATTATAGAATGTAGCTTTCTCAATGCAAAAGCAGCCGAACTGAACTTTGCTGACTTGATTTCAATACTTTCAATATGAGGACCCCACTGAAGTTTAGCATCTAAAGTGATTCCTAAGAATGTTGTAGAAGTTATTCTATTTAAAGGTTAACTGTATGGAAACCTGCCTCACATTCTTATGCTCTTTTTGATGCCACAAGCAATTGCTCAATTTGCCTAAGGGTTCATCCGGCACTGCATAAGTTGCACGCTTCGGACACATTCAACTTAAGCGCAATAAACTAAACAAAACCACACAGAACACTCACATAAAATGGTTGAATAGGCTCTCTCGCGTGCTGAAATCACACATGCACCGGGCTGACGATTCCAGCGTGGACTTCAAGAAGATCAAACCCATCATCGAGTCGCTGAAAGACTCGGAAGTCCTCAAGGCATTAAACGATGAGCTGATCAGGACGGCAGAAGAAAAGAAGAAAGAAGAAGAGAAGAAATGGACGACGTTCCTGCAAAAGCCGAAGCGGCCAGTCCCGAAGGCGAAGTTTGGATATTTCGGATACATTCAGGAGGAAGAAAAGATTGAGGTAAGCTTGAAAATTTTCTAGATTATCTAGACATTTTAAGTCTTGAATAAGATTTAGATCATACCATAGAATCTTAAATCTTAAAGAAACTTTCACCATCATCATCCTTTCAGCCACAGGACGTCCACTGCTGAACATAAGCCTCCCCTAATGATTTCCACATCGCCTGGTTGGTAGCGGCCTGCATCCAGCGCCTTCCTGCTACCTTTATGAGGTCGTTGGTCCACCTCCTCCTCCTTGGATCCTCCTTCTTTGCTTCCGTAAATTATAGAGGGCGTGCTCCATAATTTACGGTGCAGTGGAGACTAAATTGACCTGAATGATCCTATTTAAAGTTTAAGTCCACCCGCAAGGTGGACGGACAACCTCATAAAGGTAGCAGGAAGGCGCTGGATGCAGGCCGCTACCAACCGGGCGATGTGGAAATCATTGAGGGAGGCCTATGTTCAGCAGTGGACGTCCTGTGGCTGAAATGGTGATGACGAATAACCTTGGTCAACAGTGTTTTCAATGAAGATCTATTTCAATCCAGGAAATAACCTTTAAAACATAGTACCTATATCTTACGATTGACATAGCATCATCAAAGTAATCACGGCTATTTCATCAATGATTTTGGCTAGCTGTCAACGATAATAGCAAACAAGACAATTTGGCAATTGAATTGGAATAGGAACTGATTTTAATTCAGTTTATTGTGAGTGATCGTGGATAACAGTGGTTTTTAGTTTGGTAAATATCTTTTTCTATTTTTTTTATAACAAAACTTAACTTTTTATAACAAAGAACTTTCTTTAGCTTTCTTTTCTTGTTTTGCGCTTAAACTGATATTTTTGAAGGACTTATCTAATTCTTCAACCATTATAAGATTGAGAATACGCTTATTTTAGAGATACTTTCTTTTTTGCAAACTAATTCGGACTTATTCTACAGAAAAATTACTGACTTTTCAAAACATAGCCTTCTATGTTTAGTACATAATTTCGCGGATTACCGCGAGCTAGGCTTGTTTCATTTTTAGCTTGTCGTCAATCTACGCTTTTCAATTTGCGTCTACCATGTACGAGTCTCGTGTGAATGTGTTCATCATCATCGTCATCTCAGCCATAGGACGTCCACTGCTGAACATAGGCCTCTCCCAATGTTTTCCATGTTGCCCGGTTGGAAGCGGCCTGCGCCCAGCGCCTTCCTGCTACCTTTACGATCATTTTGTGCTTATTGCCTCATCTTAATAAATGAAAGCTTCCGCTTTGTATAACCACAGATAATATAATACTAGTACTATGCAAACTTAGCTAAGCTTATTGACTGCTGAGTAAAGGCTTCTCCCAAAGATTATTATCATCACACACAACCACCGGGCCCTTGCTATCTACGAACTGCATCAGATCGTCGGCCCACCTAATGAGAGGCCTGCCTAGCCTACATTATAGCCTGACCAGGAACATAAAAACCCTGACATAGAGGCGCTCCAATTGCATTTGATAGTGCAACACTGGGTACAGTCGTACCTGTATTAAATTAATAGGCTAACTTTATGTATCAGGATTCAGGATTATAGGCTTATTTAATATTTTCATAAATTAACAAAAACGTATTATACTATAGGTAAACTGGTTTAAATAAATTAAATGAAACCATCAATCGAGCAAGTAGGATTTTATTATTATTCATCAATAATCAAATTCTGAACTTGAATATTCAACTACAATGTCTGCTCATGAACGCTTCAAACTCGGTACTTCTTTCCCAATTCCATAAAATTCAATACTTACAAAGTGACAAAAAACTTTAAAATAGGTAGTTGAAACAAACCACAGCTAATTTTCATAGTTGACTGTACTATACGATAAACATGTCAGTCAATTTGACAACCTTTGTCGGAAACATTATTCAATGAAAATATTGTCCGAACCCTTAGTATTTCTCTTCGACAAATACTTTAACACATTGTGAACCACTTTTCTTTGACGACTATAAAAAGATTTTAGCAATTTAATTCACAAAATCAATTGCGCACATTTAAAATAAAGTTTGTTTACACTTTGACAGCAATAGACTGACATGCAAGGTGACATGTCAATGAAGTTTTCAGTTACTGTTGCCATTAAAAGAAATTAGTACCATTAATTTTCCGCAACATGGCGAGGGTTTTTATGTTCCTGGTCAGGCTATACAACCCGGTCAAGTTAACTGCGCACCTGGCCGGAATGTGACTCTCCCTCGCACACCTCCCCGCGTTCGCCCCATCCGAACCAGAGCGTCAATGTGACGACACGGCAGGCAAGTGCGCAGTTAACTTGACCGCGTTGTACCTTATCTCATCCAATTTAGTTAATAGTAACTAACAGATATTTTAAATTTAGTTTTCTCTTGTTACAGACGCCGTACAAAGTGAAAATAGTGAAACAGCCGAAGCCAAAAGTAGCCCCCGATTACAAACCCGAGGTAATCTGTTAATAAGGTCCTATTTCACCCTGTACCTAATAATTACAGCTACCACTGCCTTTACTAAATACTTAAAACTTTGTTAGATCGTAAGTATTGTATTGTATACTAATGTTACGTAACGACACCGCGAGCTAAGCTAACTTTCAGATTAAAGCTAAATGTTTACGCTCTAAGCTAACTTAATTTAGCTTCTCTAAATGTGAGGTACACCGCGAGCTAAACTAATTTAGCTTATAGGCTAAATAATTGCAGTCTAAGCTATTAATATAGCTTATTTTAAATAAGGACGTGTAATTTAATAGCTATACGAAAAATATTAAAGCCTTTTTTTAGCTTACTAATCACGTACAATTTACATTCACATGCCAAACTGCTTATTTTTTATATTTGCTTTTAGCCTAGCTTTAAATCTCGCGCTTAAGTAAGCTATGTCTTATTGCTTAGCTTGTCTCGCGCATAAAGCTACTTATTTGAATTGTTTCCGCTTTGCACAGATACTTTAAGCTAACTAAGCTAGCTTTAAGGAGAAATGGGACCTTAATAGCACTTTTTTCCCAATTGTTATGTTAACAGTAATATTAGAGAAACTAAATTAATGTAATTTAATAGTATTAACGAGGAATGTTAATTTAAGCTAATAAATATGTTACTAAAACTTAAACTTTTTATTTTATATTTTATATTATCCCACTTATGTGTCCCTGAATGACATTAAACTACTTTTAATAGGTATTTAATTTGTTGTCAATTAGATATTTTTCTCTACACTTATGCGATGACTTTATTCAAAGAATTGTATAACAGCATACACACACACACTATGAACCCAATGTGTAGGTACATTGTATTTGGATTTACAAGAGATAAATGATTGTAAAAATTGCAAGAATTTAAAATTGAATTATATCAATTTATTTAATTATGTTTAGTTATCATATTTAGTTTTGTTCGTTTGCAAATACAAAAAAGAAACTTATTTATGTAACAACTACTGTTTGTAAATCTTCTTCATTCTAAAAAGTTATGTAGTGTTGAATGTCTATGTGTAGACAATTAAATATTTTAGATATACGAGAATATTGAGGCAAGTATAATGAATCTGTGTAATTTATGTTGATTTTTCTTCCAAAATTACGTGTCAAAACTTATGAATAAAATTGAAAGATACAAGAAGAATATGTATAAAATTGTAAACAATTTACAAAATTTTACACAGGTAGGTTTTTAATTTTAAAAGCATCATTGTAAAAAAACACTACAACAAAAAAAATGTGTCACGTCTTACATACAGTCATCTACATTGCTTTTCAACATTGTTGCTTTTCAACATTGACTGCACTTATTCGCAATCGGTCACATTTTACATTCAATCACAAGCACATTATGGCGCCGATTTAAAAATTGTAATGTAGGTATTTACTTGGTTAAAATGAACAAATTAGTCACAATAATGTTTCTACTTACTTACTAAAGTGTTGTGCACAGCAAGAAAAAACGACCATTGCTTGGTTGCATTTTCCTAGCTCGCCTCGCTCAGCAGTTGATGCTATAGAAAAACAATCTGCTTAGAGATGTAAGCAAGATGGGAGAGAGGTCTACAAGTAATATTAGAGAATTTAGAACTAATATTATTCATAGTGCACATAATTTTCTAGCAAAAATTTTTTCTAAAATTCATGCCTTCTCGTTTAGAGTAGGCGCACACCGTTGATTTTTAGTTGACCGATAGTTGTTCCCGATTTTAAATTGTATGAAGAATCGCCCAAATCAAATCGACGTAGTGTGCGCACTCCCATCTAAATGTCCATACTGATCAACTGCCCGACTAAACTATCGGCCGACGAAAAATCAACGGTGTGCGCCTACTCTTATTTCAAAATGTCTTCAAACTTTTAGCCGCTGCGAGGGGACACCACACCCATTTTATTCATTCAAATCAAAACACATTACTCTCACAATCTCAAACATCTAGACAAGCAGTACACCCATTTTCTCACACATTTTTCCTCATCTCATCTCATATCCATCCCAATCCACCAGAATTTCGAGACCGGTCCTCTACCCTGGGAGGAGCGAGCCCTCAACGAGCCTCCTCCACCACCAGTAGAGCCAGAGGACCCAATACTGGTCCCTGAGGAGGTGCCCGAGTTCTTGGAAGCTGTTGACCCTCTGCCAGAAAGTGAAGTGCCAGATCTTGAGGAGACAGGTGATGTTTTTGAAGAAGAGGTGTCTTCTAGCAGAGAACGTTCATGAATTAAACGTCTCTAAAAAAGAACTGTATCAAAACCACTTGTACTTTTTTCATGCAAAACAAGGCAGGTATTTGACCGCAATCGCACCTGATGTTGTGAGATGCAGTTTAGGATGGCACTCTGCCCTAGAGTATCATCCTAGCATACATTATATGCCCTGACTTGTTCTAAAGAATTGTTTCAAAAAACTGCTTGAATTTCTTAGTTAGCAACGAAGATGGACACTCAATGGAAGACTGAACAATTTTCTTTACAATTTTTCTGAAGCTTACAACTAATAGTTTACCAATTGGCAAAAAAAATCCAATCAAAAATAGAACATAGCCCGACAGTTTAGGCATCGTACAGCAGATTCGAAATTTGAGCTGAGCCAGCGTGATAGAGTGTGGTAGACACCCCATAGTTAGGGAGAGGTCTATGCCTCAAAGCCGGACATCACGATGTACGATAATGCATCTTCGAAAGTGCTACCTAACTTTTCCTATTCGTTAAAATAATAATCTCAAATCAAACCTCTCTTTCCACAGGTATACCCCTGCCCCCTCCGAAGCCCGAAGAAGAATCTGTTCCTTCTCCAGTCCCTCTAGAAGAACCAGAAGACACAGAAGAGCCTGTGGAGTTGGACGTGGAAGCAGTGGTTGAGGAGACGAACCAGATCGTGGAAGATATGGAGAAGAATCGTTTAGCTGAGCAGCTGTTGATGGGAGTGCAGAATATGGTCGGTGAGTTTCTTTATCATTTGATGATTATGATTACCCCACTCTTCTCAAGAATATCGCGAAGAGGTGAATAAGGGAAAAATATTATACGAACACCAGAAAAAATATGGAATTGAAACTGCCTAGCTCACAACAATACGTACTATAATAATCTTGTAAAATCTCGCGAAAGGGAAAATAGTGGCTAAATTTCTGGCGCTGCTTCTTTTCAGCACCGGCCCATGTCCTGTAGTAGTATGGTTATGTCCAAAAGTTCTCTCTGAGAACTTACTACAGAGAATATGAAAAAATAAATAAATTATTTGAATGAATGAGTGACTTTTACATAAAGTCATTAGTTTATTTTAATCTCTACTAACAAGAGGGTGGTCCTTCCTAATTTACCTCAGGCAAAAGTGAAGATTTGTTTTGAGACTTAATAATGATGATAATGATGACCTCCCGATCCTAACGAGATCATAGAGCAGTAGTTAGCTTAGGCTGGGTCGCACCATCAAACTGTCTTTAATTTTAAAAAAAATTGACAAATGTCAAAAATCTGACTCCATGAACTCCATAAAAAACACCGGTTATCGTTAAAGTTACGATGAAAGTTAGGTTTAGACTTAAGTGTGAGAGAGATTAAATGACTTGATGATGATAATATTCATGATGATAATAATGATGATGGTGGTGATAATGATGCTAATTATAATGATGATGACGATGATGATGATAATGATGTCTCCAGATCCGAACGCGAGCGTGGAGCAGCAGTTGGCCCAGATGCGCGCGCAGATGGCAGCACTAGCACAGCTGCCCGGCGTCATCCAGCAGACCCTCGACCTGGTGACGCGTCAGCTCAGCCAGCTCACCCAACAGGTATAAGATCGTTTCATCCACGAAGACGCGACCCACCATTCTTCCGCTGATGTCCGAGAGTTATCGGTACACGCTAAATCATCCATGAGTGCACACGCACACTACAATAATGCCGCTCGAATTGCTCGGATCAAACTTCCCGCACCCCGCGCGACCGAGACCAAACATTGCTGGGGCGCGTCTTCGTGGAAGAAACGAGCTATATTCGATTGTTTCTTATACAGCCCGCAACATCACTGCCGTCCTGCCGTTGTATGCCGGCATCAACAGTGAACAACATTTTAAAACTAAACTAATGTTTTATCACCTTTGTTTCAGGAGACACAAATAACTGCTGTGTCCGAATCGCAGATGCATTCTGAGATGCAGTCGGAATCCCTCGAATCTGTTGAAGGTATGTTTTTGCCTTGTCGCTACTACTTCGAAAAAACCTCAAATGACAAAATTTAACTTCATTCTCTTACGCCTTTTTTACCAATTTCATTTTCCATCTTCATTATCTCTTTTAAAGAATTTGTTGAAACTTTTTCTTTACTTAAAAATTACCTGTATTATATTTTTCCTGGCACAAACATTGCTATAAAGTTTCTGCGTCTAATATAGCTCTTCTGCACTAAGATTTATTTAAACCACTAATTTCAATGTAACCAAAAATAATCTTTCAGTAACCGAAAACAATTGTGAAACTGTGCAAGAAGAATCCAACATAATTAAAAAAGAAATAAACCAAAACGGCGAACAAAACGGTACGACAATCGAGGAGGTGGTAGAAGAAACGAAACCCAGTCTCACGCAAGAAGAAATGGAGAAGTTGAGAAAAGAAGAAGAAGAAATGCTGGAGGAACAGAGAAGAGTTGAGAAGCAGAAGAAGGTAGGGTTTTTTGAATAAGGTACGGTTAAAGCAAGTTAAGTTTAAAAGAGAACGGGCAAAAATTATGTAATATCCAAGGAAGTTGAACAGATCATCGGTATTTTGCTTGTCGGGTTCTAAATTATATTCTATACAAGGAATTTCGATTTGGTAATGTTAGATAAAATATCTACCACAACAACATGTAAAATTTTAAATTAGTTTTGCTGGTTATTGTGATCACTTATCAGCTATAAGTAGCAGTATTAGTCCAACAGAAAACTACCTTTTAGGTTTCAATCTAAAACTTCCTAAAGAAGTAATTTTAAATCCTTTTCTACGCAGCAATACAGCAATAAATATGTATACCTACAGTTCAATTTATCTGGATCAATATTAGTTACTGTGATGTGTAATAATAACTCGAGAATTTTGCCCATTCTCTTTTGATTTGCACTTTCTCCGCTTCATTTTTTTCTCCCCCAGCAACAGCTATTTTTAATATTATATAAATTAGAAAATTTTATTGCTGCTTTAAATGACGCAACTTACCACTGCGATCCAAAGAACAGCCAGCGCCATCTTTTAGCGGAACTGAAAACTGTGTCATATGTTACGAACTATGGCGTAACTCACAATTGCGATTTAAAACACAGCCAACGCCACCTCTTGATGGTACTGAAAACAACTATACATACAACTGTATCTAAGTATAATCTTACATTAGCATCATCTATCGATGCCACCTAGAACTTTTACATACACCACCACTCGCACATAGATTTAGCAAACCGTGCGAGTATTAACCTTCCTACCCACATCAGGAGTTGATGGAGCAAATGAGGCTTGAACAAGAGTCTCGGCAAGTGAAGCAGCGTCCGACCCCACGCGTGGGCAAGCCGAAGCCCGTGTTTGGGAACCCAGAGCCTCAAGCCAGGCCTTTGGTCCTTCCTGGAGGAAGGAGGTGGAGGAAACCTGCTGATGCGTACAACGAGGCATTCATTGCTGAGACGTTGAGCGCGCAGGCTGAGATGATTCAAGGAAAAACTAAAGGGTTTGTGCTTAATGTATATTCAGGCTTATAGGTTTTTCTGGTAGTGGAGCGGTGAGGCAAAGACATGTGACAGAGCTGAACTTATGAAAGAGCTATCAAGCGAACCAAATATTTTCAATACTAGCTGGAAATGTAGCTATTTGTGAATATTTTCAACCAAGAAGAGTTCGCAATAGCTCCTTTATGGTCATACTGCACTTGTCTTTTTAATTACCGTAGTAAATTAATGACTCAACGTGGTAGATGAAACATCATTTTTGTCCCATCCACCATGTTAGGCAACGTGTGGTCGGCACAAAATTAAAGTGGTGGTGAAACAATTTAGTCTCAACTGCCATGTTAACGTAGCAGGGCAACGCGAACGTGGTGGTTGGGACCTAACCTACTCCGACGTTTTACGAAACAAAACTATACACCACTCCACTACTGAAGGAAGGAAACTTCTAAGAGTAGGCGCACACCGTTGATTTTTAGTTGGCCGATAGTTTTGCCGATTTTAAATTGTATGAAGAAGCGGCCAAATCGAATCGGCGTAGTGTGCGCACTCCCTTACATGCCCATACTGTTCAACTGCCCGACTAAACTATCGGCCGACGAAAAATCAACGGTGTGCCCCTACTCTAAGTTACGCTATGCCTGTTTATCTTACTGGAGCAAGATTTGTAAGTTTACACGCTTGCTCTGTGACGTCAACTCTTCTAAATACTCATTTTTAATTCTTGTTTTGCTGAACTGGGCCTCTGCCATAAAATTTTACAAGGTCCTTCGAGCCGGATTTCAACCAGCGACATATGAGACCATCTAAACCACGAAATATGGCATACGTAGCTTCGGCTCTATCTGTCACTGTCCGTCATGCTTGTATCTCGCTCTGCGAGAAAGGAATGGAAACATTTGAAATTTTTAATTTATGAATAGTTTTTTTAAGAGTAATCCATTGAGTTTTTGAAACCAATCAAACCTTGCTCCTGGAAGAGTTTGTTACTTAAGCTAGTGCCATTTTATTGTCAATTGAAATAATTTTCAAATTAATTAGGTATTAAAATTTATGTTTCAATAGAATAGATAATGTTTATTTAACAAAATTCTTAAAGTATTACCAGTGTTCATTGGCATAAAGTAACCCATTTTTAATAGATTTAATGTATTCACTGTGTTTCAAATGTTTTGTAGCAAATATGTAGTAGTTTATGGATATTTGTCAACTTGCCACCTAGTTAACTCGTCACAAATATTCGTCACACTTCTATAGTTAGTCACATTATCACTTTTGTGGCAAAGTGCCGTTTCATATTTATGTTTATGACGAATTTACTTAACATGAAAAGTGTGTGGTGGAAAATTGACATCCCATTTTATTTAAGATGAAGATCATTTTTCATGTGATTCATTTGTCATTATAGGTCATATGAAAGCGACATACTGCCATACGATGAGAGGTTGGTCATGCTTCATACACAGGCTTACACGCATGTCATTACATAAATACATCAGACACATTTCTGTTGTAACATAGCACCAATTTACAACTAAAGCCCGGTCTGTGAGCACGTAGAATTTTGTCCAATGACCCCAAGCTACCCATCCTTATCGCTCGCGCGTAATTATATTGCTGTCGCGACTGTGCGACGCGCGCCCGCAGTGAGTGTGCGAGCGCGACAGCAACATAATTACGCGCGAGCAATAGGATGGGTAGCTTGGGGTCATTGGACAAAATTCTACGTGCTCGCAGACCAGACTATACCTTACATAAGATTGTAGTTATATAATTTTGTAGCAGCTTGATATGCAGTTGATTGCTCTAAACTTTGTTATGTATTTATATTAGCTAAAAATAATTTGCACAAATAGTCCAGTCAATGAATGCCTTAACGACGGTGTAGAGAGAAATCCATGGAACACCATTTCTGACCTCGGGACTTTATTTAGCCTAGTTAGGTGGTGAACATAGCAAAAGTCCCCGCCCTTAGCCCTTGAGCCGGCGGGGAGAGGGGGGTTTAAAGGTACCACTTTTCGGTTTTTCGCTTAATCCTCGGAAACTATGCGTCCTAGTGACATGACTACTATGAACCAAAAAAAGCTTATTCAATTTGCAACAGGTGAGACAGTCAAGTTTTTCTATATCTTGTATAGTTTTTGCGGCATCTGCTCTAGAAGGTCTGTAAAATTGGAAATTTTATTGTTGTCTTACATGTTCCTTTCAGGAGAAAATCGACTAAATCAACATTGAGCAAACACTATAGACATGCGGGAGCATGTTAAGCCTAGTTCCGGGGAGGGGACTGCACCGTGCGTATATTTAGACGAACCAATTAGAGCCACTTTTGACTCCTCATCATTCAAAAACTACTGTGCATTAACACTTCAAATTTGGCTCATGTATTGAGACTTGCAAGATATACATCAGCTTCAAATTTCATAAATATACCTCAAACGGTTATTTAGGTATTGACGTTCAAAAATCGATATTTAGAGCACTAAAATCTATCTATCACATGTGAAATGTTAAAATTTACTGGTTTTTTATTTGTTCCTTTGTATTTACATAACTACCTTTCTGGATGCCAAATTTGAACCTTCGAGGTCATCTGGAAGTGGTTAGAATTTGGTCTATAGGTCAGACATGTAGATTTTTGGACGTCAATATCTAAAGAACCGTTTGAGGCATATTTATGAAATTTGAAACTGATGTATATCTTGCAAGTCTCAACACATGAGCCAAATTTGAAGTGTTAATGCACAGTAGTTTTTGAGTGATGGGGACTCAAAAGTGGCTCAAAGTGATTCGTCTAAATATACGCACGGTGTAGTCCCCTCGCTGGAACTAGACTTAACATGCTCCCGCTTGTCTAGAATGATTGCTCAATGTTCATTTAGTCGATTTTCTCCTGATAGTAACATGTAAGACAAAAATAAAATTTCCAATATTACAGACCTTCTAGAGCAGATGCCGCGAAAACTATACAATTTATAGAAAAACTTGTCTATCTCATCTGTAGCAAATTGAATATGCTTTTTTTGGTTCAAAGTAGTCATGTCACTAGGACGCATAGTTTCCGAGGATTAAGCGAAAAACCGAAAAGTGGCACCTTTAAACCCCCCTTTCCCCGCCGGCTCAAGGGCTAAGGGTGGGGACTTTTGCTATGTTCACCTCCTAACTAGTCTAAATAAAGTCCTGAAGTCAGAAATTGTGTTCTACAGTTTTCCATCTATAATGCTTTATTGACTGGACTAAAAATGTTATTATAATGTACAGAATCGTTTTGTTTGTTTAGGATTTAAATTATGCACAATAACAATGATATGCCTAATAATGAATCCTGACTAGTTGCGAAAAGCAATTTCTTCCAGTCAACCAAAGTAGAGTTAGGTTACCTACATGATAGTAGCTCGATGGTCAGCATCGATCTCCATCCACCGGTGGGCTATTGTGGTGAAATAGGTAACCGCCTCTGTGGTCTAGTGGTAAAACCACCTTCATCAGACGCAGAGGTCCCGGGTTCGATTCCCAGTGGGGGCAGATTTTTCTGTTCGGTTTGGTTGGTGGTAGGGCTTGCTCTCCTGGCTAGCGCCAGGCGGACTTAGAGCAAGCCCTACCACCATCTTACCTAAGTCTGTCGCCATAACAACAATGTTAAAAGAATTGTTGTGTTCCGGCAGTTAGAGGTAAGATAGCCAGTTCCTCCGTGGTTGAGGATTCCGGGTGAAGCTCGCTTCCGCCTTCGGCCTGATCATCACTTACCATCTTGAGATACAGGCCAAGAGCTTCCTCGTTGAGGATAGAAAAAAAAAGGAATATAATTAGGGCGTAGGTGGAGGAATAGATATTATTATTTTGTACGCAAAATTCGATAATAGTAAAAATATCATCATTTCATCATGGAAATGTTTAGAAAGCTAGTTCTTTTTGTTTGTAAATTAATAAATAAGCTTCTAGTTATTCATAAGTTGGTAATACATAATTATGTAATGTAATAATGTAATGTAATTATCATTTGAAATTATTTACTGTTGCACTAGTTTCAGTAGAATTTTAGAGGTTCATTGTAAATTCAAGTAGTTATATGTTTACATTGTAAATGTTTATACATAATGTATGTTTCATGAGCTTCAACCCCTGGTTTTTTACAGAAAATGTAACGATTGAACGAATGTGCAGCATGTCATAGGAAGAATTACAAAAATTCGGTTACCTACTATGATAACTTAATACAAACATAATAGTATTAATAGAAAATCCTATAAATTGGGGGTAGATGATGATTCTATCTATTCCTTTTGCCAAAAATGTTTATCCCACTAGGAGATCAACAGGGGGCATAGGCTGTCCTGGGCTTCCCATGGCGTCATGAGATGATCGAAAATAAAAAGAAAGAGTTGATCATCGCAAAAAATGGCTAATTCCCAAGAGCGGTCGCAGTTAAAAAAAAGTTTTGGAAGCTCTACCTACACTATATTTTTCCTAACAATCTATGATTTTTCCGTCACATATTTTTATGGTCTTTAAATCCAATATTTATCGCGAACCCCTTTACAAAAATCGGAACAAAAACCAGGGGTTTCATTATCATTTTTAAATTTCAGCTTGCAACTTGTGTGTCTCACTTACTCACTAGAAATTATCTGTTTGTTTGCATGTTTGTCCGGTGGCAGATAGAGAATTGGAACGACATCTGGCCTTGGGGGAACCCGAAATCTTATAATAGGCAGTATAGGTATGTACTTTGTCTTATATTATTTAACAATTTGTCAAAAAAATCATTTTTTTTTGTCCCCGCTAGGAATCAAACCCGCAAACGCCTATTTTAAGCTACGGTAGCCGAAATTACGGTGAAGGTCTCGGAATGACTTTCGTGATCCGAGGAACGCGGGTTCGATCCCCGCCGCGAATATTGTGGGTGAACCCACTCGTAACACAAGCATTTTAGCTTAACACGAGAGGTTAATTAACATGATTACTAATATTATTTAAAAAAATTACGGTACGCGAACCACCTAGTAGCTTATAAAGTTACTTTACAATTTTTGTATTTTTCGATTAGGTAGGTACCAATCTAAAAGTCCCAACACTAGCGTTTTTTGAAAGTCAGCGACTTAAAATTAATTTGTCTCAATTTTTTTTATCTTTTTTCTTAACTTCTATTAAAAGATCCTACTTCTGACCATGATTTAAGATCAAAGGCAAGCGCTTTATTAGATTTTTAGTTACCTCCTGCTTCAGGCAGGAATGAAAACCACGTCCTTTAGCTAGCTGACTAAGCTTGCTGACCACTGAGCTACGGAGTGGTCTGTGGTAGCTCAGGTGTCAGTACAGTCACGTGAAAAGTCGTTTTCTCGTAAAAAATACTGCTTCGTATGGGGATGAAACTACAACCTTTAGCTTGCTGACCACTAAGCTACGGAGACATTGGGATGGTAGCTCAGCGGTCAGTTTGGTTACACGACGCGAAGCGAAAGTTCGTCGATATATTCCCAGCTGTAATTGATTTTTTTCAAGATTAAAAATATCTAATTTGTGATAGAATCTCAAATGCAACAATATCCATTTCTTAGGTTATAGAATCTTTAACCATTGTGATGCACGACCTATATTGCCAAGCCCTTATCTAAGACATTTTTACGGCAAAAAAAGAACTAAAAAATACTTTTCCAGAGAGTCTAACTGCCACCTGGTGGATTTTCATTATCTTCGAGAGATGTATGTTGTTAATTACGATAAGATAATTGAAGTGAGTTTAAAAGCATGAAGGTGTTAAGTTTTTTATCACATCACTCGGAACCATATGCATTTCATGTACATAATTTACACATTATTATAGTTCTTGCAACTCACGAAGGCGAGTGAGCTTTGCTTGTGTGTGTACGTGTACATGCACATAACGATAGTGTAATGTCTATCAAAACTTTTGAAAAATGAACAGTAGTAAGCCACCACACATGTAAAGCTCACTCGCTTTCGTGAATTGCAACAACTACGTCTTATACTTGCAGCATACATATGTAATTAGAAGTAATTATATCACTTGAAAATGTTGAACTTTACATGTTGAGACGTTCGACTTTCCATCCAAATCCCATAAATTCAGAGGTAAATAATGAACATCATTTATAATTGTGAAATCTTGGCACCAAAAGTTCATTTCTAATTAATCTCAAGTTTTATCATTATTTATCCAAACGATTCTGTATTGCCAAATGCGACATCACTGCACTTGTAAAATTATTTTGATTTCCTTTCAAAATTATAAAGCGAAATCCATCCACGAAGACGCGCCCCACTATTCTTCCGCTAATGTTTGAGTGTTATCGGTACACGCTAAATCATCCATGAGTGCACACGCACACTACAATAATGACGCTCGGATTGCTCGGATCAAACTCCCTGCACCCCGCGCTTACCTCGACCAAAAATTTGGTGGGGCGCGTTTTCGTATGTAGATGGTACGATCTATGTTTAACAGCTGACGATAGCACATCAGATAAAAGGTTTATTGCATATTCACCAGAGTAAAGAAACCCCATGAAAACTGAATCGAGTTTCACATCCAAAAACCTCAATCGGTATTTAACTCAGCCTTAGACACCCCAGACTGAATACCTACTTTTTGTCGGCTCCCAATTTGTATGAGGAATTGATCGATACCAAATCGGTGTAATATGCGCACTTCCATACATGTCAGCTGTTATAGATCGTTTCATCCACGAAGATGCGCCCCACCAATTTTTGATCGATGGAAGCGCGGGGTGCAGGGAATTTGATATCAGTGTCATTATTGTAGAGTGCGTGTGCACTCATGGATAATTTAGCGTGTACCGATAACACCCAAACATTAGCGGAAGAATGGTGGGGCGCGTTTTTGTGAATGACTAACAGCCCAACCAAACTATCTTATGGACACTTTGCTTTAAATAAATTCAGCAAACATCGTTACATGTCTCACACATTTACAAATTAACCAAAACGTGCTATTTTTTTAAACATGTCCAGTTTTCTCACATGATTATGTTTCTAGGATCAACTTCATGAAATACGAAAAGCCTCCCGTGTCCCTCGACCACCTTCAACACTCTGACGTGTACAAGCTCATCCACAATATGGAGCAGGAGCCGCCGAAGCGAGTAGAGATGCGCACACCCGTCATCGCCGAGGCTGATTATAGAGAGGTTTGTAAAACAATGTGAACATCATAAAGGTAGCAGGAAGGCGCTGGACGCAGGCCGCTAACAACCAGGCAACATGGAAAGCATTGGGGGAGGCCTATGTTTCAGCAGTGGACGTCCTATGGCTGAGATGGTGATGATGATGATGATGATGATTAATGAAACAAGGCTGGCTACAGCATGATACCTACACTTGTCGACGGATTTACCAAACGTCACGGTAGCTCAATGGTCAGCTGAATTTCGACTGGATTAGGTGGCTCATTGATCAGAACAGTGGTTCAATTCCCTCTTCAAAATAAAAACATTTAATTTTATTAAACTGATAAGTGTCATTAATAAAATCTATTTGTTTTTTTACAGAAATGCCGTTCGGTGACTCCATGTGGACTGGCCATACTCTGAGCACCCCACAACCCACAACACCAAGTTTCGTTTCATCATAATAAACATTCATGTTTAAAAAAATACTTGCTTAAAACCACTAAGATCTTCGTCTGAAGTCGATTAAACAGTCACTGTTTTCTTGACGAGCTAAAATTGTTTTAGAGCATCAAACATTTTTAAAATAATATCTCTTTTTTTGGTTCTGAAAAATGCCAAAAAATGGTCTGAAAAAATACTTGGATTCCTGACGAAGTTATTGTGTACCTACACAGTCGTCGATTTTAACGATTCTCACTGAATTTTACCAAAATCAAGCGACTTTTAAGCATACCTACTGAAACTGATTTTTAGACACTAAGGTCTGAAATTCTCAGAAATTACATTTTTAGTTGTGAATAACTTTCAATTGGTTGTATTTTCCATCAATTAAGCCCATTATTGTTGTATTGTATGCCTGTGTTTTTCTACATTGTACTCATTTGTTTCGTTAAATAAAGAACCCAAACTGTCAATTGTTATTTTATTTAAAAATCCCTACTGAAATCTCTATAAAATCAGGGGTAATTTTTAGAACTTACATTAATAAATTTTTAACAGATTTAACCCGGGTCCCCGGGAGTCAGTTAGATTTCACCCGGGAGTCAGTAAGATTTCGCCCGGGAGTCAGTTAGATTTCACCCGGGAGTCAGTTCAATTCCCGGGTGTAGCCAGCGAATTTTCTGAAATCTTTGAATGCAGTTCTTCTTTTCAAAAATAAAGGAATATTTTCTTTGAGTAAACTTTTCCATCTACAGTATTAAGAGTACTTCCCCTTCAGGTGGCATTACACACCCTTGTATATAAAAAACCCCCTTTTGCTGAACCCAGCTATACTTTATTAGAAAGACAACTAAAGGTTCCATTTTAAAAGCTACAGAACCCCAAAACAACCATCTAGATCACAAATTCCCAAGTCAATCTAGTTGGTCCCAGTATTTTGTTTTAAACGACAAAATTACCCAAGAAAAATGAGAGCGTTAACAACACTGATTCTTTTTGCAATACTCCACTGTGCTTTATCAAAAAACAACGTGAAATCTCTCACGGAGTCTTTGGGACAAGAGGTTATAGAAATAGGAGCACCTATTAAAGGTAATTCATCATAATACTCGCTTTCCGCCCGCGGCTTCGCCTTTTGTTTGTCACAGAAAAACTTCATCACGCGCGTCCCCGTTTCAAAAACCGGGATAAAATCTATCCTATGTCCTTTCCCAGGACTCAAAATATCTCTATGCCAAATTTCATCAAAATCAGTTCAGTGGTTTAGGCGTGAAAGCAAGACAGATAGAGTTTCTTTCGCATTTACGAGTATAATATTATTATGGATTTGCTATGTTAGCTAGCTGTCACCATCTACAACTTCGGCTTCTAAAGGCTGTTTAAATTCTTGGCATCCTTTTTAAACAAAACTCTACCTTGGGACTTTACTCATGACACCATGCCCCAAATATAAGACAAATCCAAAGAGTAAAATTGCAAAAATCATTGACTGGAACACGCACGAGTAGTGTTGGCAGGCAGGCCTCCCACTTGGTAGACCGACGATCTGGTGAAGGTTGCGGGAAGCACCTGGAGCGCAGAATTGGTCATTGTGGAAATTCTTGGGGGAGGCCTTTATCCAGCAATGGTTGACACAGAACAGTCTTTATTCATTTAACTCCCTTTCTCTCTCTTTAACTTCGAACTCCTCTTATGTTCTTCTGCTTAATTTTGTTGCGGGTCCAATGCAAGTTTAACTTTCCCCGGGACTAACTTGACCTTCACTGGTTGGGTTTTTATCAGTTGGGTTTAGATCCTGGCTACACAGGAATTGCAGCGGTGGGAACGAGAGGTGGGAATAAAATTTGTCTCGTATCTTCTGGACCGGTAGTTATGGAAATCCTTGGTCCTTGGTTGTATAGTCCCGTTTTTTACCTTCGTTCCTGTTCATCAATTCAGATCTCCCTCAAGATCTGGAAGAGGAACCGTCTGCGGAGAATGATGAGGACTACAAGTCCACAGCTACTGTCCAGCCGGCTGCCACCAAGAAAGACATTAAGAAGACCACTGTGGTAAACCATTGTTACTTATTTTTTTACGTTGATAATCGGAGAACTAAGAAAAGGTGGTTTCCCAACTTTAGAATCCACCGCACTGTTGATTACATTCATTTGGGGCATTTATTGTTAGTTGTTTGGACAAAAATAAACAGAATTTTACAATAAAATAATCTAAATAGTCAAACATAGTCTCCTTATTGTTTTGAAGTCAATATAAACCCGATTCGAGCGGCGCAAGACCGGTCTTTGTGGAAATCCTTGGGGGAGGCCTTTGTCCAGCAGTGGACGTCTTTCGGCTGAAACGAACGAACGATAAACCCTAAGTCCTAACCAATCTCATTCCGTTATCAACATAACTTTTCAAACCAACATCGAAAAGAATGTTTCACAAAGGAAACGAACCCATGAACTTATCGAAAAGAGACGCAATTTATAACTTAGGAAACCACAGAAGAGTTCTAAGTAAAAGTGAAAGAGCTTTTTATAAGCCTACTTGCAAAATAAATTAATTTAAAATTATTTTTCAGACAACCGTGGACACTCGTAGGAAAGGTGTCCAGGACAAAACCACGAAACCTGATGATGAAGAGGCCAGAATCGAGAAGGAGCTCGCCGAGATATACAAGGACAACTTAGGTATCACATTCTTCATCATCATCAGATCATTTATTCTCTACTGCAGGATGATGACTATAGATCGTTTCATGCACGAAGACGCGATCCACCATTCTTCCGCTAATGTTTGAGTGCTATCGGTACACGCTAAATGAAAGAAAGAAAGAAACATTTATAATAAAGACAAAAGAGGTGAAATAAAAAAAAAAGCAAATAGACAGAGGTGACATAAAACATACAATGAATGAGCAAGTAAACTAAGCAGTGCCACCCTGTCGCACAGCGATGCCCATCGCAATGGGACCCCACTCAGCATATGCCGTGGCCCCCGGTGAGGGAAGCCACGACGCTGGTTTTCAGTGTGCCCCATATGATCCACACACACACTACAATAATGCCGCTCGGATTGCTCAGATCAAACTGCTGGTTGTTTTTTCACACAAAAATTAGTGGGGCGCGTCTTCGTGGATGAAACGATCTAGGTATACTCTTTATAAGAGGCAAATGAAAGATGTAGATTATCATCATCCTTTCAGCCACAGGGCGTCCACAGCTAAAGATAGGCTTCCTCCAATGATTTCCATTTTCACATTGACTGGTTGACAATGGCCAAAGCCTTCCTGCTCCTGCACTCCTTCATCTGAACTCCTGGCGGATAGATACTGCCCTTATGAGACTATCCCACCTCTCAATCCCACCGCTGCACCTGCTGTGTAGCCAGGATCTACAGCTTGACCGCCAATAACCGAAGTGAAGGTCAAGTTTGCTGCTGCGCTTTCCAAATAACGATACTTCTATCCTTTTCTCACATTTCAGATTATAAATCTGACAGCTCTGAGGTGGTTAAAGATGCGACCACCATAAAGAATCAAAATCTACTTGAAGAAGATGCTAAGCCCGTAGCACGATCGAAAGTCAAGTAAGTTTTTTCTGAAATCATCACAAAACTAATCCGTTCGAATTTGCGAAAAACTGAATAGGTTTTGTCACTAAACTGGACCAGTAAAAACAGGATCTATGTGGTGCGTTAGTTTCTAGAAAAACTGGTTCTCTCTTTCTTTATAACTGAACTAGCGGCCGCCCGCGACTTCGTGCGCGTGGATCCCGTTTTACCCCCTTAGGGGTGGAGTTTCGTAAAATCCTTTCTTAGCGGATGCCTAAGTCATAACATCTACCTGCATGACTTTCAGCCCGATCCGTCCAGTGGTTTGGGCTGTGCGTTGATAGATCACTATGTTAGTCAGTCAGTCAGTAAATTTAGATTGTTGATGCTTCCAGCTTCAAGTTCCAGCCTGATATGAGCAACAACAAAGAGATAGAGAAGTTTAGGACCTCGATAGACGAGATCAGCTGCGACAAGAGGACCAAACTGAGCGCTACGGTATTATCACATTCTTCTTTAAGATCATACGAAAGGCTCTATAGTCTGGTCTGCGAGCACGTAGAATTTTGTCCAATGACCCCAAGCTACCCATCCTTATCGCTCGCACGTAATTATGTTGGTGTAGCGCTCGCACACTCACTGCGGGCGCCCGTCGCACAGTCGCGACAGCAATATACCTAATTACGAGCGAGCGATATGGATGGGTAGCTTGGGGTCATTGGACAAAATTCTACGTGCTCATAGACCGGGCTTTACCTACTATTTCAGAAAGAAGAAAAAATAAAGCTTCAACAAACGCGTTCATAGGCCAACGACAGGACACGCGCGACCTGTCATTGGCATATGATCTAATCTGAAATGATGATCTACTCCGCGCTAATGGGCCACAGCCACAGATGGCTACTGGCTGGCGACAAGCTCTTCATAATAAACGTGTTAAACACGTTATGGAACGCTATGGAGAGGGCTATGTTCGAATTTACGAGATCGTATCAGAAATGAGAAAATATGTAACCGAACTACAGTAACTAATATACGAAGGATTGGCTAGCTAAAGTGGTAATGGGCAGGGCACATAGCACGCAGAACTGACGGCCAATGGGGCAGCAAGGTTCTGGAGTGGAGGCCACGTACCGGAAAATACAACATGGGACGTCCACCCATAAGGTGGACCGTCGACCTCATAAAGGTAGCAGGAAGGCGCTGGATGCAGGCCGCTACCAACCGGGCGATAAGGAAATCATTGGGGGAGGCCTATGTTCAGCAGTGAACGTCCTGTGGCTGAAATGATGATGATGAATTTAATTTAATTGCCTTTGTTACAGACCGTAGGACCGAACTCAGCGAGTGAGAGCAGCGGCCATTTTGTATTTTGTTTAATTTCAGTATTAACTGCAATGATGAATTAGTTAAATATCTTTAATTTAATGTTATGTGTACTTGCTTCTCTTATTATTATGTCTTAATTGATTATTGTTTCAAAATCGTTGTGTTATTGAATAAATTTTGAAATTATTAGATTATTTTCTTTTATTTACGCCCGTATTCACAAACATTACAATGAAGTCTCACAGTGCGCGTGGACGCACAGGGTGACACACGAACCAATCACAGAGCTGTTTTCAACGCTGTGCGTTCGATTTGCTGCGTCACTTAAGCAAGCATCGTTTGTCAATACGGTAGAGTCTTAGACCGATCAATAATTGACTTCTAAATACCTACCTACTACTATAGTGTTGACAGGTCTCCCACTCGGTGGACTGACGGTTTAGTAAAGGTCACGGAAAACACCTGGATGCGGGCAGTGCAGGACCGGTCGTTGTTTAAATCCTTGGGGGAGACCTTTGTCCAGCAGTCGACGTCATTTGGCTGAAACGAACGAACATTAAAAACTGGACATACTACCTCTAAGTTTGGACAGCTTTCTTTGGTGGAAAGCAAAAACCCAAATCACTATAATGACATATTATTAGCCCACTAGCTGTGCCCGCGACTTCGTACGCGTGAAAATACTTATTTATTAATATTTCCCGTATTTTTTGCAACATTTTTCTTTACTGCTCCGCCCATACAGCCATAGAGTGATGTTCTTGTAGATAGCCTAAAGCCTTCCTTGATAAATGGGCTGAGTTCCAGAAATTAGCGCATTCAAACAAACTTTCCAGCTTTTTTAATCAGTATAGATTCATAATCCACCTTCTCTACACCCCTTGGACACTACGATCAATACCTGGGTGTCAAATTATACCACTTTAGGTGCCGCTGCTTTATAGCATTCTATTTTCAGCCACAACCTTGAATCAATATCGATTTTCTTCAGGTAGATGCCAAATCGATTACCTTTTACGCCGAAAAACGATTATTTGATACTGGACAGTACAATCTGATATGACATGCTATCAAAATGATTCATTGCTTATCATCATCATACTAAATTACACTAAAGATAGGTAACGTTTTTGTATGTTTGTTGAAGTCTATACTTCAAAGTCAATTTTTTTTTATTCAGTACCTAGACCCTTTCCAGGGCACTTATACACGTCCCAAGCTTGCCCTACCACCATTTCAGAACTCAAGTCATTTTTGTCAGTCTCTGAACTCTGAATAGGTTTTGAGTAGAGTTCTGAAACTATTTCGACAAAGAAAATGTACTTTTCTTAAGTTGTCAGATCAAAAGTACCTATCCTCATAGCCCATTAAAAAGGTAAAGATTACATATCTAACAAATGACGTCACGAGGAAAAGTTAGTTAATTTGTATCCTTATCAGGGAAAACATCAGTATAAACCGGCCATTTTGGAAAGTCAACCCATGTCGCTAAAGTCGCTGAGTTTTCTTTGGAAAACGAATTAGTTCCTTTTCCTGCCGCTGACTTTTCTGTTTAACCTCCTTTTACTTAATGTGTCATGGTAGATTAAAATATTGTTTTTATCATTTTACTCGTGGTGTTAGAGTGGGTAGCAGTGTTTTTGGAAAATGGAGCACCCTGCATTTGCGGACGCCGGTGCGAGTCCCGGTATAGAAATATGGGGAATAGAGGTTAGTGATTTTAGTTTTTTTTGTAGAGTAGAGGACTAATAGAGATAAGTTTAAGTACTTAAGTACTCATTTAGTATAGGTACTGATCTTATAGTTTTTATTACAGAACGAAGCTGAAACAAAACTCGAGGCATTCTATGCCTTCGTAGTGGACTTGAAAAAGCTCTATGTATTATGAAAGCATAGTACGTAAACAGAAAATAATGTTCGTTACTTTTATGACTTTGTATAACTTTAAATACATAAGTTTAGGCATTTAAATGGTTGAATTGAATTTCAATATTTATTAGACCAATCATAGGACAAAATCTATGACTGAGTGAGAATTGAATCGAGTTTTAACGTTATTTTGTACACATAAGTACCTACCTAGGACTTAGTAATAGTACAGAGAGTTCCTAAGAGAGCGCTGGTAGGGCCCAAAAGATAAGGAGACGTCATGTAAAGTGCCCCATAAGGGCTACCTTTTTTTTTATTATTTACTATATTTTGACGTTCATAATTAAGTGCCATTTGTGATCTAAATTGAATAAATATTTTTGATTTTGATTCTTCCTGTAGCGAAGTAAGTACCTACCCAATGACGATAAAAAAATAACGTAGCGAATTAATCACACCGGTTCGAGTCCTGGGATAACATTTTGATAATGGCATAAGTTTTACGCTTCTAAAATGTTCAATTAATGTCTTTAACTTTACTATTTAACAAAAAATAACAATTTAACTAAGTAAATCAATCATGTAGGAAGGAACAATGTTTTAAGGCTTTTTGTTTATTTTAACGAGTATTTAAGAAATAGGATAATAGTCGACTCTATCTTATAGTAGGACTAGCTTTCCGCCCGCGGCTTCGCCCGCGTGGAATTTTGTCTGTCACAGAAAAACTTTATCGCGCGCGTCCCTGTGTCAAAAACCGGGATAAAAACTATCCTATGTCCTTTCTTGGGACTCAAAATAGGTGGTTTAGGCGTGAAAGCGAGACAGACAGATAGAGTTACTTTCGTATTTATAATATTAGTATAGAATATGGTATAAATCTAGGTCAAACTCACACTTGACCGGATTTTTTTAAATATTTCTTTATTTCAGGCGTTCGAGCCCGTCGCTGTGGATACCAAAATGTACGGAAAATTCTTTAATGGAGACTCATACATCATCTTAAAGGTAAATAAGTGAAGGAAAAACCGCGGGTTTTAGTAATAAACTTGGTATAGGACTTGCTAAGCCCGCGACGCGTGAAATAGTAGTTTGAATAATATTTCCCGTTTTTGCAACATTTTTCTTTACTGCTCCGCCCCTATTGGCTGTAGCCTACCTCGATAAATGGGCTATCCAACACAAAAATATTTTTTCAAATCGAAACAAACTCTACAACTTACAAATGTAATACCATTTTCCTTTTATTTCTGGGTTGTCTGTCTACCTATCGCTTTTTTGCTATAAACCCGGAGAAACAAAGATGCCATTTAAGATTATTTTTATAATTCCGAGGACTTTTTTCCTATCAAAATTATTCATAATCAAATGATAACAATACAATTGGAAATCATGCTAAATTATTTTGATAAGATTTCATTGAGAACTGCAATTTTATTGCTTTATTTATTGCTATGTCATGGCCATAAAATAAATAATACCGTTTATCAAAAAATGCCAATGAGGGTTTTCGCGAATGAATAATCCGCCAGATGGCAATACGTAGCCGCGAGTTCCAAATGCTGCATGATTGGTTATTTTTGTCATGACATTGACATCTAGCGGATCTTTCATTCGCGAAAAAACCCTCATTGTCACGAAACCAAATTACTTGAAAAGGTCCAGCGCATAACCCAGCCAGTGTCTGAGGATAGTTCCAAAATACTGAACTGTCCCACGCATGACATTGACAGTGGGGCGCCACCGTCAATACCGGATCGCTGGTTCAGATTTTTGCCATGTTGGAATCTATATTGGAAACTATATAGTTGAACGATGGTAGCGCTCCCCTGTCATTGAGTTTGGTGGGACAGTTCAGCGTGGGTCATCTATATGCTTCAGATTTGTATAGATGACCCNTTTTTAATTTTTATTTTTTTTTTAAGTCGTGTATTGGAATAATAGGGAGACCGAAGTTTTCTATACGCAAATGAAATTAATCTTAGAATTACTTAACAATAAATACAACAAACGTAAAATTATCTTAGGAGGGGACTTTAACGTTAATACTTTGATAGACAATAGACAATCTAGGACATTAATCGATTTATTTTTACTATATAATTTTAGACAACAAATAAATGAACCGACACGGGTAACACACTCTTCTTCGACATGTTTAGATTTAATTTTTACGAATTTTAGTGACTATAGAGATTCTTATGTAAATGATTTAGGTTTTTCCGACCATAAGGGAACCATAATAAAGCTTAGTGAATTAATAAAAAAACAAGGAATAAATTGGAAAATGGAAAAAAGATTTTTTAATATTAGAAACATGGACAATTTTAAAAATGAACTTCAAAATATAGATTGGAATGAAATAATAAACCCTCAGAAGAACATCGATGAAAATTATGAATCATTTAATAGTGTATTACAAAAACTTCTTGATAAATGTATTCCCAAAAAACAAGTGACCCTAAAAACTAATAAAAAAAAGGATGGTTAACAAAAGGTATAAAAATATCATGTAATAATAAGAGACTATTAAGAATTTTAAAAACACAAACAAAAAATCAAATCATTATTAATTATTATAACAAGTATCAAAAGGTTCTAAAAAAGACAGTAATTGCATCAAAAAAGCTTCACTACATCAAAGAAATAAAACAATCAAAAAACATTACTAAATCAATGTGGAAAATTATAAAGGAACGCACGAACAAGTTAATTAAGAAACCAAAAACAAACACAACATTACTTATCCACGGTATTCGTACATCCGAACCGAAACTAGTTGCAAACGAATTCAACCAATTTTTTGCATCGGTGGGAGGGAGTGCGCAGGCACACGATGCGTGCACAAGCCCGATACCTAGCGGCCGGCCCGTACTTAACCCTACCGACGCCTCGCTATTCTTATGGCCGGAGACTTTACGTGAGATCTATATTACAATAAAAACTTTAAAGAACAAACATAGCTTTGGGATCGACGAACTACCACCGACACTTATAAAACACTGTGCCGAAGAGTTCTCACTTCCGTTTTTCATGCTAATTAATCAATCTTTTTTGGAAGGCGAATTTCCGAATCTCTTAAAGACATCACTTATTAAGCCAATTTATAAAAAAGGCGAAAAGTCAGACCCAAATAACTATAGGCCGATATCATTGTTACCAACCTCTTCAAAAATATTTGAAAAAGTCATGTGCCAGCGACTGTGTGAAAAATTTAAAATCTTTGACGAAAGCCAAAATGGCTTTAGGAAAAATCACTCCACGACCTTGGCTGCTTATACCTACATACAAGAAATACTTAATACATTAAATACAAAAAAGTACGCAATCGGCATTCTTCTTGATATGACAAAAGCGTACGATAAAGTCCTTTACGAGATTCTTTTGAAAAAGTTGTACGGTATCGGTGTGAGAGGGTTAACTCTTAAATGGTTCAACTCATATTTAACGAATCGCCAACAATATGTAGAAATCGAACATTTTGATTATTAGAGAAATATTATTAGAGTAATATAATATTTTGGTTTTTAGAGAAATATAAGATTCTTGACAACCACCAGTATGGCTTTAGGAAAAGTCGGTCTACTACACTGGCTGTTTACCAATACATCCAGCAGATATTAGGGTATTTTAACGAAGGTAAATACGCAGTAGGTGTTTTGCTCGATATGTCGAAAGCGTATGATAGAGTCGACCATAAAACTCTACTATCTGCTTTATATTGTTGTGGAATAAGAGGTATGGCTTACGAGTGGCTAAAATCTTATTTAAAAAATAGGATACAGTATGTGCAAATAGACCATCTAGATTCAAAAACAAATGAATTAAAACACTACAAGTCAAAACCACAAACAGTTAACTGCTCAATCCCGCAGGGAAGTGTAATTGGATGTATACTATTCCTCATATACATAANAGCGTGGGTCATCTATATGCTTCAGATTTGTATAGATGACCCACGCTGAACTGTCCCACCAAACTCAATGACAGGGGGGCGCTACCATCGTTCAACTATATGATTTCCAACATGGCAAAAATCGGAACCAGCGATCCGGTATTGACGGTGGCGCCCCACTGTCAATGTCATGCATAGGACAGTTCTGCCCCCCTAGACAAAACGCACTTTTTGATCGAATCGAAAATCGAATCCGTCAAAACTCCATACAAAAAAGGGGCTTTTCGACCACTTTTCGACTGGTTTGCGATTATAATTTGCACTTTGTCTAGACCCACAGTATTTTGGAACTATATGCTCCGTCATGACGCGATAATAATATGTCAAATCACCCCTTACTTAAGCACTGACTGAGTTTTCTAGAACTATAGTCAGAGCCACGCTAGTTAGGGCAAGTGCCTATTTCCCTTCAGAGCACTTCTTCTTGTCGTGTCGGCAACAAACCTACACAATGTCAGCCCAAAACTCCGCTACAAGAGTGGCATTGTCAGTAGCCTTCATAAAAATCTTCCTGCGTGCAGTTGCTTCATCGACTTCTTTCGTTTCGATCGATACCTGTAGGTCAATTTAGCCCACTTTAGGTACCGCTGCTTAATAGCATCCTATTTTCAGCCACAACCTTGAATCAATATCGATTTTCTTCAGGTAGTACTAAATCGATTGCTTTTTACGCCGAAAAACGACTATTTGAGTCAGAGCCTTCATTAAATCTTTTTGCGTGCAGTTGCTTCAAAATCAAAATTTTCTTTATTTGTTTCTAGACTAATTAAATTAGTACTTGCGCTACCAGCGCTTCGAGACAAACATTTGGCAAATGCTGAGAAGAAGCGCCGCAACAAACTCAGTCACCACTATCTGCCGGTTTAAAAATATAAAAAAGTAGGAAGTTACAATACATTCAGAAGCAACTTACTTACCACCCGCCCCCGTTGATAGAAGGAAGGAAGGAAGGCCTTTAAGACGCCCATCTAGCACGAGACCGCGTGGCAGTTTTGATTATATTTCTTTAGTGCCGTGCTAATTTCTAGGTTAATTGTTGCGTTTTGATACATATATATTTTATGTCAGGTATATCTTTCCTTGACCAGTCCCCGAAGGCAGCGCCTGTTCACAGACATGACGTGTGAACCAGCCATCGCTTCACTAGACCATATTATAGGGAATGTAACGACCCGCCTCACACGCCTCTCTTCATAGACTTCATAGCACTAAATAAAGAATTTAACCTCCTCCAGACCACAGGCACGGGAAACTCCACTTTAACCTACGACGCTCACTTCTGGCTGGGCAGTAAGACGACTCAAGACAAGAAGGGGGCTGCTGCTATCCTCACAGTCACTCTTGATGACATGCTGAGTGGAAGAGCGGTCCACCACAGGGAGATCCAGGGTCACGAGTCTAGCCAGTTCCTGGGGTACTTCCAGCCAGGTAATTTGGACTTTATAACTATAGCACAACCGCAGCTTTTACTGTGAAAAGACGGAGCTATATTTTTCGGCTACTTCCAGTCAGGTATCAGTAGAATTTAAACCATATAGGTACACCAGATAACTGGATTTTTCAGCGAAAAGGTGGTGCAAGATTCATTGAAACTTCAATAGCATTCTAGATACAACTCTTCAGATACTTCCAGCCAGTTAACCCTTCAGTTTAAACCTTAAACCCTAGATTTTACAGTCTAAATAGAAGATGTTAGTCCGCTCATAAAAACCAGTCCAGTCTCACCAAATCATGACACCTTCACCGGAAGAAAGAATAAAGGAATTCTTCTGCAGAGCGTATTTAAGCAGCAAGGAAGGAGTGTATTTAAGGCCTAATTAAAGTAACTTAACGTATTGAAAACTGGGGGGTTAGACCAAAGACTAAAAGTCCTGGAGGAAACTAGGAATTGATAAAAGTAACTAAAGAGAACTAGAATTACTATCTCAATTTCCTTACACCTTTGTCAGCCATCAGATACCTGGAGGGCGGCAGCGAGTCAGGCTTCAACCAGGTGGAGATCAACGCGGGAGCTGAGAAGCGGCTCCTCAAGCTGTCTGGCTGTGAGAACATGAGGATTGAGGAGGTAAGAATTAACTAGAATCATCATCATTATCATCGTCATTTCAGCCACAGGACTGCTGGACATAGAAAGACACGGGTCTTAACGTTTCTTGAAGTTTCTGCTGCAGCATAGCAGCCGAAACGTCAAGCCGTGAGTAAGTACATAATGTAACTCATACATAAATGTCGCGTTAAAAGACCCGTGTCTTTATTTTAGTTTGCTGGACATAGGTCTCCCCCAATGATTTCCACATCGCCCGGTTGGTAGCGACCTGCATCCAGCGCCTTCCTGCCTGCCGCTACCTTTATGAGGTCGTCGGTCCATCTTGTGAGTAGACATCTTACGCTACGCTTTCCAGTATGAGGCCTCCACTCCAGAATAATAGGATAGAATAGGAAAACTTTATTTGCCTCAAAAAATACAAAAGACCGTAAACACAAACCGATTGAGCTAACTGTGCTAACCTCGCTGGAATGTGACTCTTCCTCCCACTTACCCGAACACCCCACGTTCGCCCTGTCCGTACCAAAGCGTCGATGTGACGTCACGTCTGCCAGGTGCGCAGTTAACTCGACCGATTTGTTGACATAAGTACTTCTAAAGCCCGGTCCGTGAGCACGTAGGATTTTGTCCAATGACCCCTAGCTACCCATCCTTATCGCTCGCGCGTAATTATATTGCTGTCGCGACTGTACGACTGGCACCCACAGTGAGTGTGCGAGCGCGATAGCAACATAATTACGCGCGAGCGATAAGGATGGGTAGCTTGGGGTCATTGGACAAAATTCTACGTGCTCACAGACCAGACTATAATGCCAAATATCCTCTAGGGTCGTGCTTCTGCAATGGAAACAAATCAACGAAAATGTTTTTATCCTCCAGGTCCCAGCGGAAGACACCTCGTTGACCAAGAACCACTGCTTCATCTTAGAGAACGAGCACGACATCTTCGTGCTGATGCCTGAAGGAGCGAAGGCCACTCAGAGACGAAAGATCATCAGCGTCGCCAACAACTTGAGGGACGAGTACCATAATGGACGGGCTACTATTGAAATCATAGGTCAGTTACTCTTTTTTACCTCTCTCTCCCTCTTCTCCTTTCTCTTAACTCCAAACACAAGGGCTGCCACAATAGATCAAACCTGGTCGAGCTGGCGCATATGAAGGCCCAAAAAAAACCCAATAATAGTGAGCATGTGGCCACTTAGGGGCGAAATACATCTCTCTCTTACCTCCCCCTCTCACACCTTTCTCCCCTTTCTCTCGCAGTCTCCCCTATATCTTCCTCCCTCTCTGTTTTCCCTTTCTCCCTCGCCAACAACTTGCGGGACGAGTACCTACCATAAAGGCTATTATCGAGATCATAGGTCTGTATGTCTCCTGTCGTTCTTTTTTTCTTATCTATTTCTCATCTCTCTCCTCCTCCCTCTGCTCTCTCTCTCTTTCTTTCCTCTCTCTCTTTCTAGGCATGAGTAAGATTCCCATAAATGAAGCCTCTTTAGCTTGCCTGTTACTTATTCATACTGAGCCGTTTTCGGTGTAATAATTGGTAAGCCTACCTACCTAAGCTTAAAATAATTCTTTCATTTCAAAGGTTCAAATTAGTAATTGTTTACAGAATATCTAATTTTATCTTCTTTTCCAGACGAGTTTTCATCTGATGAGGATTGGGACCTATTCTTCGAGTCCCTCGGATCCGGCTCCAGGGACTCTATGTCTGATGACGACACTTCTCTGGTGAGTCCTTCAAGTTTCATCATCATCATCATCATTTCAGCCATAGGAACATTCATAGGCCTACCCCAATGATTTCCATAATAACCGGTTGTTAGCGGCCCCTTCCTGCTACCTTTATGAGGTCGTCAGTCCACCTTGTGGGTGATCGTCCTACTACACTCCACTACAGAACCTTGCTCCTATCGACCCTGCCAGGGTAGTAGTGCCCTGCCTATTGCCACTTCAGCTTGCTTAATCCGTCGCGCGATGTCAGGGAATATAATTCGTTTACGGATCTCGTCATTTCTGATTTGATCTTGTATCCTTTTTAATTTCTCTCCCACGGGAAAAGCCCGCAAAATTGCCGAACTTAAGTAGCTGTGGACGTGGCTCAAAGCTCACAGAACTGATGGTCCCGAACCCGAACCCGTGTTCTCGAATCTCGATTCGGCCAATCCGACACCGACAATTTGGGCTATTGTCACTTGTATGATTAATATTGAATGTGTTTTTCAGACCTACACCAGGGAAGACATATCGGCAGTGTTCCTGTACAGAGTGCTGTTTGGAGACGAGCTCGACCTGATCTCGTTGAGCAAGCCCTACCAGCAGAGCCAGCTGTCTTCTTCAGTAAGTTTTAGTTCTGTCAAACCAAATATTACATTCGTAAGACTTTGCAAGACCAAAGTAAAGTTATAGTCTGGTCTGTGAGCACGTAGAATTTTGTCCAATGACCCCAAGCTACCCATCCTTATCGCTCGCGCGTAATTATGTTGCTGTCGCGCTCGCACACTCACTGCGGTCGCCCGTCACACAGTCGCGACAGCAATATAATTACGCGCGAGCGATAAGGATGAGTAGCTTGGGGTCATTGGACAAAATTCTACGTGCTCACGGACCAGGCTTTAGATAGACACACATTCTATTGCGTATTGCGTATTCAGGGCAGATAATATGTCAGTACCATCCGCGACAGCATCTCACTTAACATCAGGTGCGATTGCGGTCAAATACCTGCCTTGTTATGCATAAAAATACTGTAATCAAACCTCATTGTGGATTATGCAAAAAATTCTTTAGCAAAAGTTTTGGTCCTTCGAGCCGGATCACATGTAATTTTGGCAATCCAAGTCCTTTGAATGCACATGAATGATATAAGGTATATAACTAGTCTCACAAAAATGTTGGTCCTTCGAGCCGGATCATAAGCAATTTCTGGAATGGAATGCTTAGTTCAACTGCGCTTCTAATTAAATTAATTAGTAGTTACATTCTAGATAAAAAAAATATTGGCACCAAAGAAAATTACTCTATGGTATTGATCTTTTCTTTTATTCTAACAGGAAGTGTATATCCTGGACACTCCTTGCTCGGGAGTGTACGTGTGGCTCGGCAACGATGTGGAGGCGGAAACGAAGAAGAACTACAACGACATCGTGCAGAAGTACTTCGGAATGAAGGACTATCCTGACTGGGTACGTATGCAGGAAATAGGCAGCCAATAGGCAAGTTGATTCAACCAATAGGCTAGTTCACCCAAAAGACAGGCTAGTTGACCCAAACAATAGGCTAGTTGACCCAAACAATAGGCTAGTTGACCCAAACAATAGGCTAGTTGACCCAAACAATAGGCTAGTTTACCCCAAACAATAGGCTAGTTGACCCAAACAATAGGCTAGTTTACCCAAACAATAGGCTAGTTGACCCAAACAATAGGCCAGTTCACCCAAACAATAGGCTAGTTGACACCACCACCGAATAGGCAAGTTGACACCTTGCAACTTCTTGAATTGTCCTTGAATTTCAATAATTTTTTAAGTAAATTAATACTTAACCATTTTTTTTTAATATCATGTAGGCTGGACAGACCACGCATCAATATTCATATCATTTGCCAGGTACACGTGACCAGAGTAGCAGAAGGCATGGAGGTGTCGAATTTCAAGCAATACTTCCACAACTGGGACAGCGTAGGCGACGGTGCTAACAGCAGGCTCTCGGAAACTGGTAATTAATTTTAATGGCCACTATTATATTAGCAGTTAGTTCTTGAAGCTGCCGATAGATGGCACTGTTGCCTACTATTACACAGTATTCCACTGTTATATTAGCAATTAGTTCTTGAAGCTGCCAATAGATGGCGCTGTTGTCAACTATTACATTAGTTACATAGTAGTCCCTTGAGTTTCCAATAGATGGCACTGTGTTGAGTTGCATCGCGATATGTTTGTTTTGCGTCCGTTAAGATGTACGCCTTTTTTTCTACCACTAGTTATCGAGTTTCCTGAGTAAGTAGTCCTGACTTTTTCACTCGCTCAAGGATGCTGTAACAAGGAAAAGACAGAGTAGATAATCTTCAAGGTCAGCTCTTCTTACAAAATTAAATAGTTGTAATAAGGAATAAACAAAGCTACTGAGAAAACCTCCAAGGTTATCCTTATATGTATTATCATAGGATATCTGCTTCCTAAGAGCTAAAAAATCTGCCTTCCAAGCAGTTTCTCGGCAGTATCTGAAGAGCTAGTACAAAAGAGTTTTTTCGGAAATTCTTCTATAGTTCTTAGCTGATGTTCTTCTGTCCAGATTTCGCAGTCTACTCAGCGGATGCCGACGAGTCAGCGGCTGCCGCCAAGCGCATTGGCAAGAGCGCTGCCGTGCGAGGATACATGCCTGACCATGGAGAAGGAAGCTTCACTGTCACCAGGTAAGTCATCATGATGCGCGTACTGAGGGATGTCTTTAATAGGAGTACCGAGCAGGGGCAGAGAAGGACAGTTGCCCCCCTAGGAAATTAATAAATCCGTCCCTATACAGGTATTTTTCGTCGAGAAATTATGTTTTGACCCATGGGGACGGATAAATATAATATAGGAAACGCCAAAAGAGCTGGGCATAAGTACTCTAAAACCCAACGGTGTCCTCCGGAGCCTAATGAAACGGAGCCGCGAGTTTTTGTCCTAGCTTTAGGACATTCGTAATTACACTGACTTAAGGAGGTAGTACATTTATCAACCCGGAAAGGGATCGTAACCGTATCAACTCGAGGCGGTCAGTAAATTCTATGTATGAAACTCCATACTGAAACGCACGCTTATCCGCACCGTAACGTAAACGCCTCGCTTCGCGACTGACAGCGCGCGAAAGGCGATGTACGATGTTGATCGCTTTCTGAGTTGGAAGTCTAGTCTGACTATACTTAGTTGAAAACGTAACGTCGCGCTGAAGTCGCGTTGTAGCACAGTCACAGCTTCTTACGAGTAACTTAGGCTTGAAACTCTTTTTCTTTTAACCTGTTTTGAGACAAATAAATAATTTCTATTCTATTCTATTCTACTATTCTTCCTCTAGAATCGTAGACGGTGAGAAGGAAGACTTGACGGAGGAGTTCCAGTCCGGCGTGTCTAAGCTGTACCAGACCGAGACGTACGTGTTCAAGTACCAGTATGCCGATGAGGGCGGTGACGACGCTTTTGTACTGTACTGGTGGATTGTAAGTACACTTAAATTACAGGAATAAAAATGTCTGTTATATTCTTCTCTTGTGACTGAGTTTCTTCCGACACTTCTTCTTAGCACCAACCCACAATGTTGTCCCGAAGTGATGGTACGACAAACTATTTTAAAATTTGAGGCCCTTTCTAGAATTTGAATGAAAAAGGGCCCTACATACGAGTATTAATATAGAATTGAAATTACCCTGCATCCTCAAACTTTACAGGGATCCCAAGCCAGCGCAGACGACAAGGCAGCTGCCAAAGAACTGGTATCAGAACTAGAGGCAGAGATCGAAGGCAATGTGGATGTCGTGAAGATCCCTCAGGGCAAGGAGACGAAGCACTTCCTCAATATATTCAAAGGTACGTCATCAGGTCATTTAGTCTGCAGGACTGGAGCACGACCCTCAAATTCAACATAGGCAAATGGAAGATTAGCAAGCTGAAGTGGCAATAGGCAGAGCACATAGTACGCAGAACTGACGGCCGATGGGGCAGCAAGAATCTGGAGTTCCGCGTACCGGAAAACGCAGCGTGGGAACACCCACAGCTGACTGTGCTACACTCTCTACGCTCATAACTATTGGGTATATAATGTATTTAAGTGCCCTGGAAAGGGCCTATGTACTGAATAAATTATTTGAAGTCTCCGCTACAATAAACTATGTAATAACTAGGGCTATAACCAGGCCTGTTCATCTCCGCGAGTTTACATCGAAAACAAAACACGCACGATTGCCCCCTACAAGAGTAGCTACCNAAGGCAAAAAGCTTACAGAGAACGACTCAAAATGGATAAACATGATGGAACAAAAATAATTTTGTTAAAATAGTATGAATGATTACTCCCTTATTTTATTTCTAACCCCTTAATATTACCCCGTATTTGGGTGCATACTTACAAATATTTCGAATTGAATAAATAAAGAGCATTCACAATATTTCGCCAATGTATAACAAGCCTTATGGCCTTACTATTTCGTTACTACCGTTTCGTTACGTACACTTTTTTTGAGAAATACTCAAATGGCAAAGTTAATAAAATTACTTTACTTGGAACTTCAACCGAAAATTCTATCCAAGCATTTCATCTAATGAGCGTTTGATCACATCGCATATTTTCTATAATATATTTTAAGTACTTTATCTGATAAAGCAAGTACCTGAACCCGGATTGTATGTATTAAATTATAACAGTACAAACCCTTGACAAGTGACCAGCTGAACGTCAATCAATAGAAAATTAATTAAAAAGCGCGTGCTCGCAGCTAATTATCCGATAGCTGACCGAGCCCGTGGCCAATGTCAGGAGGTTCTCAAGTCTCAGCACAAAGACGCGCAGAAATGCGTTTGCGCAACCAAAGCTGCGCCGGCGACGACAGCTGATGTTGCAGTTGTAATTGAAAACCAGTGGAAGGAACGTTTGACTGAATCGCCTACTTTGAATGATCATACTTTAATTTCCGTATTTGGTATAAAACAAATCAGATTTGATACTTACAATTTCAGTAATAGATTCTGTTCATATCACCCACAACAAAAGCCTCAATTTATACTTCAAATTGAATTAAGTTTTGAAATCCTTGGACGTGTAAAAGTGCTTTTTAAAAGCCTATTTGCAAAAATAAAATGAGTTTTATGAGTTTTTTATATTTTAGATTCCCGTAATCCTTAGATTCTGTTTTCGGATACTATGATGCTTCTAAACTTCTGTTTCTGACCAGGCTTTTTAGCAATCATTAATTTCCATTAGTTTTGATGAGTAAAATTCAGATGAATATACCGGCTTTACGTTCGACTAAGAATGACAATATAAGACGAAACCAAGAATGTTTATAACATAGTGACTGCAACATAAATAATAACGGGCCGTGATCGCGGTGCGCGGGCGCCGATCGGACCACACGTGCCGCTCAAGGCTGCGGATTAGACAATGATCCGATTCGTAACCTCAGCGCAGTTGTCAAATAGATCTTACGATAGCGACAGATCTCGTAAGATTACGAAGGTGTTAGCGAACGTCAAATGTTTGTTGTTGCTGTGAAGATTGTTTCATAATAAATGTTATGACTTTGAAGAGCAATAATATGTACTGTTTTACGTGATATGATTGATTTCGCGAACTACTGACGTTATAGACGACTTTTGCCATACAAATCCATGATAGAGTCGCGTTTTAACAGTTCACATAAAGTACTGTCAATTGACTAGTGCTATCAATTACGAATACCTACTCTATTGGTATTCTATTTGTACTTTTGTAGTTTCTTTGTATTAGCCATTTAACATGGCTCTAGTTTGATCACTTACTATGTTTGTATAACATATAATCTCAGCGATCACATTTTAGAGTGAATTTTACATGACGTGCCTTTGACCTAAAATCTAGTCGACTTAACTGAAGGAATTTGCGATTAGGCCCGAGTAATGCTCACGGCTACAAAACTACCTTTGAGCCTTGACGTTAGCTCGTAAACACTCGAGGCAAAATTATATGAATCATTCACAAGAGCTTTTTTAACTTCACCCAAAGGACAACTCACAAACTGAGTATCATAAAAGCGATTCAGGAACAGATTGACATTTCTAAAACTTTCACTCGAATGCTTCGAGACCTCTAGCATAGGATCTAAACATATAATGTGATATGACGACCTAATCGAGAAAAACAGTGAATTCAAATTAATTTACCAGAGAGTCGTGTCAACTTATAAGTATGACTTATGAAACGTATGATTCTGTTACAGGTGTGTTATATTGCACACTATTATGTTTAGGAAGTTATAGCACAGATAAAAGTTGCATGTATCAGGTCAACTTTTTTTCAGTTTCTCACGATGGATCGTCTCTGAGATTCTCTTGATGTAGAGCAGCTTTATATTGTTTTGTTAAAATGGCAAAAGTTAAAAAAAATAATTAATCGTTATTAGTTAGACTAAGGCAATTGGTTTTGAGCCAAATAATAAAATTATTAAAATTACCCATTTACTGCTGAAATTATCAAAAAAAGGGTTTTTACAAATGGTTTGACGAAAAAAGATTTGGATAACGATTTGAAAAGTTTTTCATAGAACAGGCGTTGAGTCACGTAAAGGTAAATTGACCATAGCGTGGTTGTCTGTTTTTACGACAATAAAGCCATTTTGACGACCTCACCTTGATCGAGGGAAACCATTGGCAGCAGCCAAATCCTTTGTAAATATTAATAAACTTCTTTAGCCCGTCGTAAAGCAAAACTATGATTTTAACTACTTAAAAGAAAACTGTTGCTACAGTCCATAATGATAGAAGAAAAATATTTTTAATGCTCTATTTATTTTAAACATTACTGCACAAAGAAAAGTATTATCTCATTCTCCCCTTCGTTATTGAGGTCCAGAAGCCAAAGATTAGTCAATGAATTAGTCATTAAGCCATTAAGAATCTTCTTTGTTGTTTCAGACGATGACGAAGAGTGCGGAGTGCTCTCGGAGGGCTCTGAGACGTCGGAGGGCGGCCGCGCCGACACCGACGATGAGGGCATCGAGCGGGACGCGGAGCCCGCGCCGCGGCGCCGGCGCAGGCGGCGGCGGTTCATGCTCAGAGACGTCATAGAGGCAAGTACCTTACTGTAGTGATAAGGTCATGATGACGGAGAGTGCGGAGTGCTTTCGGAGGGCTAGGAGACGTCGGAGGGCGGCCGCGCCGACACCGACGATGAGGGCATCGAGCGGGCGCTGCGGCGCGGGGTTCATGCTCAGGGACGACATAGAGGCAAGTACCTTATACTGTAGTCATCATGAGGGCATGATGACGAAGAGTGCGGAGTGCTCTCGGAGGGCTCGGAGACTCGATACGTCGGAGGGCGGCCGCGCCGACACCGACGATGAGGGCATCGAGCGGGACGGCGCCGGCGCAGGCGGCGGCGATCCATGCTCAGAGACGTCATAGAGGCAAGTACCTTACTGTAGTCATCACCAGGTCATGATGACGAAGAGTGCGGCCTGCTCTCGGAGGGCTCGGAGACGTCGGAGGGCGGCCGCGCCGACACCGACGATGAGGGCATCGAGCGGGACGGCGCCGGCGCAGGCGGCGGCGATCCATGCTCAGAGACGTCATAGAGGCAAGTACCTTACTGTAGTCATCACCAGGTCATGATGACGAAGAGTGCGGCCTGCTCTCGGAGGGCTCGGAGACGTCGGAGGGCGGCCGCGCCGACACCGACGATGAGGGCATCGAGCGGGACGCGGAGCCCGCGCCGCGGTGTCGGCGTAGGCGGCGGAGGTTCATGCTCAGGGACGTCATAGAGGCAAGTACCTTACTGTAGTCATCATCAGGTCACGATGACGAAGAGTGCGGAGTGCTCTCGGAGGGCTAGGAGACGTCGGAGGGCGGCCGCGCCGACACCGACGATGAGGGCATCGAGCGGGCGCTGCGGCGCGGGGTTCATGCTCAGGGACGACATAGAGGCAAGTACCTTATACTGTAGTCATCATGAGGGCATGATGACGAAGAGTGCGGAGTGCTCTCGGAGGGCTCGGAGACGACGGAGGGCGGCCGCGCCGACACCGACGATGAGGGCATCGAGCGGGACGCGGAGCCCGCACCGCGGCGACGGCGCAGGCGGCGGCGGTTCATGCTCAGGGACGTCATAGAGGCAAGTACCTTATACTGTAGTCATCATAAGGTCACGATGACGGAGAGTGCGGAGTGCCCTCGGAGGGCTCGTAGACTCGATACGTCGGAGGGCGGCCGCACCGACACCGACGATGAGGGCATCGAGCGGGCGCTGCGACGCGGGGTTCATGCTCAGAGACGTCATAGAGGCAAGTACCTTACTGTAGTCAATCATGAGGCCATGATGACGAAGAGTGCGGCGTGCTCTCGGAGGGCTCTGAGACGTCGGAAGGCGGCCGCGCGGACACCGACGATGAGGGCATCGAGCGGGACGCGGAGCCCGCGCCGCGGCGCCGGTGCAGGCGGCGGTGGTTCATGCTCAGAGACGTCATAGAGGCAAGTACCTTATGGAGCCTAACTGTGTGTCGAGGAGAAGGTAGGTGCAGGTAGATGAGTGAAACTCAGAGTCCAGATTTGAAGTGATCATTTATTTACAAAATGCGCTATATTTATAGTAACACAGAAAAGAGACAGAAACATTGGCTGTCGCACACGACATGAAAACCTTGAAACTTTCAGCGCGTACCCGCGCGCTCCCATAGAGGAAGCGGGACAGCAATATCTGTCCTCTCGAGCGTAGGTTATATCCACGGAGCTCCCGCGGTGGGTGTGCGAGCGAGACAGCCTCTCGGACCTCTCGGCCGGAGGTTATAAATATAAGCGGCCTCTTCGCGGCCAATCTCGCAGTACGGCGGCTGACACGATGCGACTCCCACATCACTCCCCCTCAAGCGAAGCGTACATTTTTCTTCACTGCTCGTCCGCTTCTCGTGACGTAGGCTTGACTCGATGCGGCGGTGGTCGTAGTATGATGATCGGGTGCCGCTGTGAGGGCGGTGGTGGGCGATGCGGGTTCCGTGACTTCTGTATGATCTTGATCTTGCACGATGTAGGCCGGTTTCAGTCTGTCCAAAGATACGACTGTAGTCCGGAGCGGTAATTGGACTTTGTAGTACTTCTCATACTTCTTCAGTACTTCATAGGGGCCATCATACGGTGGTATTAGCGGTGCTCTTACAGCATCATTGCGTATGAAAACGTGTGTGCATGTCGCTAAGTCCTTGTACACGAAGGGTTGAGTTGTTGTATGTGACCGCTGGGGCGCCGGTGAGAGTGACGTCATCGTGCGAGTGAGATGGCGTACTAACTCGGCGTCTTCTATCTTCGAGTCGGCNCGACATTCTAGATACATTCAATATCAATACGAATACAAATGTATAAGCTATTCCAACAAACGATGTGCAGTCTTCCGAAGTACAATGACGCTTGCACAAACACGTCTCTGTACTGCGTTCGAATAATCACATCCGTCGGTGTTCGATTCTGTATCTTCGATATTATTACGAACTTTGAAAAATTAAAAAATTAGTTTATAAAGGGGCTATTTTAGAGTAGTTTAATGCAAAAAAACAGATTTTGACGGTTGCGATCATACGACGTTGTTCGACGACGCCGACGATTTATTTACAAAATGCGCTATATTTATAGTAACACAGAAAAGAGACAGAAACATTGGCTGTCGCACACGACATGAAAACCTTGAAACTTTCAGCGCGTACCCGCGCGCTCCCATAGAGGAAGCGGGACAGCAATATCTGTCCTCTCGAGCGTAGGTTATATCCACGGAGCTCCCGCGGTGGGTGTGCGAGCGAGACAGCCTCTCGGACCTCTCGGCCGGAGGTTATAAATATAAGCGGCAGTGTTGTTCTTGATACGGCAATTGCCGTAATATACGGCATTCAGGCACCTTAGGCACCATAAATACGGTATACGGCAGCACTTTGATTACCGTATCAAAATATACGGCAATTGAGTAAAGTAGAGTTTTTCATGAGTTTTATTAAACAGAAAATAAATGTTTCGTCTAATGGAACGCAAAAACTTGTAAACCATAGATGAAGTAGAAGCGCCACGAAAAGAAACGCCAAAATGCAATCTTATCTCCTAGATTTTAATGTCTAAAATCGTTATTTCCTCATTTTGGTAGATTCTTCACTTTTATTCGGGTAGGTTCTTGGACTAAATTATTCAAAACCTTAAAAAGTGAAGAATAAAATAAGTAAGTTTAAAAGTAGTATACGCATAGTACATAATACATCACTTGCATTTTTTTTAAATTTAAACCTTTCAAATAAACATTTTATACAATACGGCAATTTTCTTAGTTTTCCTTAAAAATCCGGCAATTTTAGAATTAGAATACGGCAACCCTAAATTTGTCAGGAACAACACTGATAAGCGGCCTCTTCGCGGCCTATCTCGCAGTACGGCGGCTGACACGATGCGACGTGATGCGACTCCCACATCACTCCCCCTCAAGCGAAGCGTACATTTTTCTTCACCGCTCGTCCGCTTCTCGTGACGTAGCTGTAGGCTTGACTAGATGCGGCGGTGGTTGTAGTATGATGATCTGGTGCCGCTGTGAGGGTGGTGGTGGGCGATGCGGGTTCTGTGACTTCGGTATGATCTTGATCTTGCATGATGTAGGCCGGTTTGAGTCTGTCCAGAGATACGACTGTGGTCCGGAGCGGTAATTGTACTTTGTAGTACTTCTCATATTTCTTCAATACTTCATAGGGGCCATCATACGGTGGTGTTAGCGGTGCTCTTACAGCGTCATTGCGTATGAAAACGTGTGTGCATGTCGCTAAGTCCTTGTACACGAAGGGTTGAGTTGTTGTATGTGACCGCTGGGGCGCCGGTGAGAGTGACGTCATCGTGCGAGTGAGATGGCGTACTAACTCGGCGTCTTCTATCTTCGAGTCGGCAGGAACGAAGAAGTCAGATGGTACACGAAGTGTGGTTCCGTAGGTCATGAGGGCCGGGCTCAGGTTGTTGTCTTGCCGTAGAGCCGTACGTAAGCCCAAAAGCACAGTCGGTAGCTCGTCTGTCCAATTTGTAGTAGCGCCGCGGGCCATAAGGGCGGCTTTCATAGTACGATGCCACCGTTCAACTTGGCCATTTGACTGTGGGTGGTAGGCCGTAGTGCGTAGTCTTGTTATGCCAAGTTTCTTCATGAGCGAGTTGAACAGCGCGGACTCGAACTGGCGGCCCTGGTCCGTAGTTATGCGTAGTGGGCAGCCGAAACGCACAATCCAGTGGTCGTATAGTGCTTTAGCGACGATCTCTGCGGTTATGTCTCGTACAGGGACGGCTTCAGGCCATTTAGTACAGCGATCGATGATGGTCACGCAGTATCTGAAGTCGTTTGATAGTCGTAGTGGGCCGACTATATCGATGTGGATATGTTCAAATCGTTGTGAAGGCGGAAACGGATGCAATGGCGAGGTCACGTGACGATTGACTTTAGCTCGCTGACAGCTGATGCAGGCTCGCGTCCACTGTGCAACTTCTTTGTTCATCGATGGCCAGAAGAATTTGTTTGCCATCTGTCTTCGCGTTGTTCTGACCCCCGGGTGGCACAGACCGTGTTGCGCTTGGTATGCAGCGTAACGATACGGGCCGGGAAGGTATGGGCGGGGCGTAGATGTCGATAACTCGCACGTGATAGGCTTGTTGAGGCCGGGCAGAGTTATTTCGCTGAATTTCAGGTTCGATTGCCGTTTCAGTTCTTTCAGTTCTTCATCGTTGTCTTGATCGATGCTCAGCTGGTTGAAGTCTATGGTAGTCGGACATTGTATTTCTTCTATTCTTGATAGTGCGTCCGCAACGGTGTTTTCTTCGCCTTGTATGTACAATATCTTCGTGCAGAATTGACTGATAAAATGTAGTTGCCGTTCTCGCCGCGGGGTGTCGCTGCTACTCGCTGATCTTGTTAGAGCGTAAGCGAGTGGTTTGTGGTCGGTGTACACGACAACTTCGCATCCTTCAATGAGTCGTCTGAAGTGCTTTACAGCTGTGTACATAGCTAGTAGTTCGCGATCGTACACACTGTAGCGACGTTGTGTTTCGCTCATCGATTTGGAGAAGAATGCGAGCGGTTTCCATGCGTTGTCAATCTTCTGTTGAAGCACGGCGCCTATACTGTGGTCTGAGGCGTCGGTCATGATGGCGAGGGTGCTGCCGGGGACGGGATGACTTAGAATGGTCGCCTTGGAGATGCTTTGGCGGCATTTTTCAAAGGCTTCTTCTGCTTCTATTGTCCAATTGATAGGTGTCTTGTCATTTTTCTTCCGGTTATGTAGGTACTTGTTGAGTTCAACTTGTAGTTCGGCTTGTCGGGGCAGGCAGTCACGATAAAAGTTGATCATGCCGAGGAAACGTCGTAGCTCGATGACAGTTTTAGGCTTCGGATAGGTAGATATTGCCTTCGTGCGTTCTTCACTCGGTTTGATTCCTTGTGCGGACACTTCGTAGCCAAGAAATGTGAGCGATTTCTTCCCGAACTCACATTTATCGATGTTGAGTGTGACGCCATACTTATCGAGGCGTTGTAGTACTCGATGAAGAAGTTCTTTGTTCTGGTCTTCGGTCTCAGCACACAGGAGGATATCGTCAACGAAACAGAAACAGCCTTCTATCCCTCTCAGTACTTCGTGCATGAAACGTTGAAACGTTTGACTGGCATTTCGCAAACCGAAGGTCATGCAGGTGAATTCGAACATTCCGAAGGGCGTGATGATAGATGTCTTCTGTGCGTCTTCCTTGGCGATAGGTATCCAATAATAGGCCATTTTTAAGTCTAGCTTGGAGAATATCTTCTTGTTGTGAAGTTGATATGTGAAGTCTTGTATGCGCGGTATCGGGTAGCGGTCGGGTTGCGTTACCGCGTTTAAACGTCTGTAGTCGCCGCATACTCGAAGTCCCCCGTCTTTCTTCTTCACTACGTGCAGTGGGCTGGCCCAGGGGCTGCTTGATGGTCTGCAGATTCCCATTTCCAGCATACGGTCGAATTCTTGCTTGGCGGCCTTGTATTTGTCCGGCGGCAGAGGGCGGGGGCGGGCGGAGAGGGGAGGGCCCGTCGTCTCGATATGGTGTACAACTTCGTGCTTGCTAGGTTGCTTGAGTGACATGGGCCGTAGGACGTCTGGATACTGCTTGAGTATGTCGTGATAAGCTTGATCGCTACTCACGACGTGTATTGACTCGGCGTTGGTTGTTACTTCGAGCGCGTCGATCGATAGCTCGGTGGTCTTGTCTATTAGCTTCTTCTTGTCCAGGTCTACCAGCAGTTTGAAGTGTCGAAGAAAATCAGCGCCCAGGATGGAGGTCTTGACGTCGGCGACGACGAATGTCCATGTAAAATCACGACGTAGCCCAAGGTTCAGCCTGACGGTTTTGTCGCCGTACGTGTTGATTTGCGAATTATTTGCGGCGTAAAGTTTGTAGGCGCTCGCGGAGTTTCTGTGTTTCTTCTTGTGAGTGGCGGTCAAAACGGAGATGTCAGCGCCTGTGTCTACGAGGAAACGTTCGTGAGTGTTGCGATCGTAGACACACAGGCCATGGCTGGTGCTGAAGACACCGACGTCCGCCACGGTCGGTGCCGGCGTTAGTTTCCCGAAGTCATCTTTCTTCTACAGCAAGGCGATTCGCAACGCTTCGCCTTGTCACCAAAGCGATAGTGATATCTGCATTCCCAATTTTCATCTCCGGGTTTCNGCTAGGCTCCATATCTGGTGCTGAAGACACCGACGTCCGCCACGGTCGGTGCCGGCGTTAGTTTCCCGAAGTCTTCTTTCTTCTACAGCAAGGCGATTCGCAACGCTTCGCCTTGTCACCAAAGCGATAGTGATATCTGCATTCCCAATTTTCATCCCCAGGTTTCGCTGACTTGCGTTGGTGTGACTGAGAGCGAGAGCGTGAGCGAAAGGGACGGCGATATCTTCCGTTCGTGTTGTTGTTGCCGCGCCGAATCTCTGCGATCTCCAGTGAAAGTTTCTCGATTTGCTTCGATAAAACTTCTATTTGTGCTGACGCCGCCGTTGATGTTGAAGTTGTTACTGNCGTGTTGTTGTTGCCGCGTCGAATCTCTGCGATCTCCAGTGAAAGTTTCTCGATTTGCTTCGATAAAACTTCTATTTGTGCTGACGCCGCTGTTGATGTTGATGTTGAAGATGTTACTGCGGCGATGCTGGGTCCGTCGGTGTACTCTGCCATCTTGTCCGCCATCGCAGCGAGTGTTTCGAGTGAGGATTCGGTGTTGACAGACAGCACGACGCGTATTTGTGTGGGCAAGTGATTTAACCACTCGATCTTCAAGCCTTCATCGGTTATCATACCGCAGCCGAGTTCTCTCATCTTACGTAAGAGCTGCGAGGGCTTCTGATCTCCGAGTTCGAGACCACTGATGAGCTTCTGGAAGTTCTTGACGTCTGATTTGTCGTAGGCAGCGAGCAGGCGATTTTTCACGGCGAGATACTTGTCCGTAGCAGGTGGGTTGTACAGGATGTCAGTGAGATGTTGCAGGTCGACAGCTTGCAGCTGTTGCAGCAGGTACCGGAATTTCTGGTCATCTGAAGTCTTCAGCGGGTTGACGACGGCTTNAAGCTTTTGGAAGTTCTTGACGTCTGATTTGTCGTAGGCAGCGAGCAGGCGATTCTTCACGGCGAGATACTTGTCCGTAGCAGGTGGGTTGTACAAGATGTCGGTGAGATGTTGCAGGTCGACGGCTTGCAGCTGTTGCAGCAGATACCGGAATTTCTGGTCATCTGAAGTCTTCAGCGGGTCGACAACGGCTTCGAATTGCACGAACCAAGCGCGTGGGAGTTCCCGCCAAAATGGTAGAAGGCGCGACTGCACGGAAATGGCGCCAATATCGCCGAACGGCATCTCTTCTCGACTCGTCTTCGATTTTTCTTCAGCCATTGGTAAGTAGCTCCAATAAACAGGGTCTTCAGGTCTTCAGTCGGTGGTCACCAGATATGGAGCCTAACAGTGTATCGAGGAGAAGGTAGGTGCAGGTAGATGAGTGAAACTCAGAGTCCAGATTTGAAGTGATGATTTATTTACAAAATGCGCTATATTTATAGTAACACAGAAAAGAGACAGAAACATTGGCTGTCGCACACGACATGAAAACTTTGAAACTTTCAGCGCGTACCCGCGCGCTCCCATAGAGGAAGCGGGACAGCAATATCTGTCCTCTCGAGCGTAGGTTATATCTACGGAGCTCCCGCGGTGGGTGTGCGAGCGAGACAGCCTCTCGGACCTCTCGGCCGGAGGTTATAAATATAAGCGGCCTCTTCGCGGCCTATCTCGCAGTACGGCAGCTGACACGATGCGACTCCCACAACACCATGTTGTTAATGACATTGAGCATACATTTTTTTAAATACCTTCGCGAAGTAAAACTTCTGTACGTAGTACTTATTATTATTCTGTGCTATAACTTTCACAGGTGCTCTGATGATTCTGTTCGGAGGAAAGGAGACAGAATACAAACCAGTGAACTCCAATAACTCGTACGATGACGACAACATTCGTCTATTCAGGGTGAGTCCTATTTATTAACTAAGGAACAGCTAAAAATCTACATACCTAACCGAATAATTATTTACTGTCCTCTCCCAGCCCCCCGAAGATAAGTTGCAAAGATTGACAGCTTGTAATTTCGAAAACCTATAACACCGGGGTTTTTTCGTTCCGTGACACGATTCGAAATTATTGTCACGTTTTTCCACTTGTCTCTAGGGGACTGGGTTTTCAGGAAGGTTATTTTCCTGTATCACTGTATCATTTCAACTTTTCAAATTGCTAATTAATTAATCCCCTTAACCCTTCGTGGTAAGCTAAATATGCTTGTGTTACGAGTGGGCTCACCACAATAGTCGAGCGGCGGGCCAGTCCGACACCTTCACCGTTCGGCTATCGTCGCTTTTATTCTATTCCGGGACAAACTTGACCTTCACTGGTTGGGTTACTGGCGGTCTAGCTGTAGATCCTGGCTACACAGGAGTTGCAGCGGTGGGAACGAGAGGTGGGAATAGTCCCGTACCTATATTCTATCTATCTATTCCATCAGGTCGAGGGTACAGAGCCAGGAGTGGACATGCGTGCTGTCCAGGTGGCCGAGAAGGCAGACGTCTTGGAGGACGATGACGTGTTCGTTCTGGAGACCTTGGAGAAAGTCTTCGTGTGGAGCGGAAAGGTATGATACTTAGATATAGGTTTTTAGTTTTTAGACAAAGGCAGATAGTTAAAGTAAAATAAAGTCCGATCTGACACCGATCAAAAATACACGGGCATAGGTAGGCACAGAAGAGCCCTTCATACATACGTTCACACGAACATCCCGTTTTCAGTGTCCCTCAGAAAACCGATCCGTTCGAATTTGTAATTAATTCGAACAACATATATGTGTGTCCACACAACCATTCGGCCGTTTGGTGTACTTAGTGGTTCAGAACGGACTAGTTATGGTATGCCGAGAGGTCCCGGGTTCGATTCCCGGCCGGGCAGAAATTGAAATGATGAATTTTAATTTCTGTGACGGGTCTGGGTGTGACTATGTGTATAATATTTATGTATTAAAAAAAAAGTATTTAAGTAGTATACCCGTTAAGCTAGCACCCATAACACAAGCATTAATTTGCTTACTTTGGGGCTAGCTGGCGCTGTGTGAAATTGTCCAAAGAATTATTTATTTATTTATTTCTTTATATAAGAGGAATGGCAATATGTGTGAAATTTGTTGCGGATTGCCACATGTTCCTTTACTTATATTTTGCAGAGAATAAATTTTATAATATTACATTAACTTAAAATGACTAAAAACTTTTGGGCACGATTCCTGACTGCGGCGCTGGGGGTGAAGTATTTTTTATTTTGTAAATAGTTTTTATCATTAGTAACTTTACTTATTATGTTTTTTTTATTATTTTTTTTATTTATTATTATTTTACAAATTAGATTGCCGAGGGAACAAGCCCTTAAGGTATATTCTTCATCAACCAAACCTTAACACTCTGATACCCTCAGGAATCAAACTCGGAGGAGCACGAGGCGGCCACGGAGTTCCTCTCGAAGGCTGTCAAGGAGAAGGAGGTGGTCGCAGTGGAACAGGGAGACGAGCCCGACGAGTTCTGGGAAGCTTTGGGTAAGATAGAAAGCTTTGGGTAAGCTTCGAAGCTTTGGGTAAGCTAAAAAGCTTTGGGTAAGTTACAAAGCTTTGGGTACCTAAGCTACAAAACTTTGAAGAAAGTTTGCTTTTTAAAGTAGAAGAAGGAGCTAGCTTGCTTCTCAGCACTTGCCAAAATCAAATGTTTGTCTTGAAGCGCTGGTAGGGCAATGATAAATAAATAATAAATTATAGAGCGGAGACCATGTACCGGAAAACGCAGCGTGAGAAGTCCATCCACAAGGTGGACCTACGACCTCATAAAGGTAGCAGGAAGGCGCTGGATGCAGGCCGCTACCAACCGGGCGATGTGGAAGTCATTGGGGGAGGCCTATGTTCAGCAGTGGACGTCCTGTGGCTGAAATTATGATCGTAGTGAAGGTCTGAGGTTCACGGGCTCTTTGCTCTACAAATCCGAGGCTAAAGTCCTATTCTTAATCACAATTCTCTACAGGAGGTGCCCCAGAGGAAACCAGGTCCGGCTGGAAGCAGGTCATCAGCCGGCGCGTCACCACACCTGTCACGTTGACAGCTGTCACTGTATCCATAACAGGGAAGGTCCAGTTCGAGGAGTTGCCACCGGACTTCACTCAGCAGGTTGGTAGATTCTTTCCATGCTAAAGATTATGGGTGAGGTATTGGTTCCTAGGGGCAGTCTGTCACCGTCACCATCACAGGGAAGTTAAAGTTTGAGGAGTTGCCGGCTCCCGCCGGACTTCACTCAGCAGACTTACGATGGGATACGCAGTAGCGGCGCCCCGGGTACCAAGCATCAGGGGGTGACACAAGTCGCGCAGATTAGTACTTACTGGCACATCTGCATGGCAAATCTGCGGTCTATGTCATGAAAAGGGGGGGGGAATGCGATTGTCTTTCAATCTTCGAATCGGTAGGTAACTCCAAAATCCTGGGGGGTACCAGGGGGTGCCTTAGGACTTNTGTCATGAAAAGGGGGGGGGAATGCGATTGTCTTTCAATCTTCGAATCGGTAGGTAACTCCAAAATCCTGGGGGGTACCAGGGGGTGCCTTAGGACTTATTACGGGGGGGGGGGTGATCGCCCCGGGTGCCAACCCATGCTACGCCGCCACTGGGGATACGATACTTAGGCCTGGGGAGGCCAATAATATGAACGGCGCAGTCGTGGTATGTTTGGAGAGCGGAACTAACGAGCACCTGTTCCGTGCACTTGTGCAAGTTTTAATTTAGGCCGTTAAGGTACGTATGTATGTAGGAAGAGGCTATCAATTTTCAGGGGACGCTGCCCTCCGCTGCCTTGATACGCCCATTGCTGGCTTGATTAAGTATAAAGTGAAACTATTTTATTCTGTTTATTCCACAGGACTTGTCGGACGACGGAGTGTACATCCTGGACGCTGGCGAGGAGCTGTACTTCTGGCAGGGCAAGAACACGCCAGAACGAGTCAAGGCCGCGAGGGAAAACATCATCAAGGTACTTAAAGTTATTAAGCCATTCACAGACACAAAGAATAAATAAAACTAATATAGGTCCCAGGCGTAAGTACCCAGCTTCTGGCCTTGGGGGGCCAGTCATACCCAGCTTCTGGTCTAAGGGGGGCCAGGCCAGTGATACCCAGCTTCTGGCCTAAGGCGGGGGCATTAATACCCAACTTCTGGCCTAGGGGGGCCAGTCATACCCAGCTTCTGGTCTAAGGGGGGCCAGGCCAGTGATACCCAGCTTCTGGCCTAGGGGGGGAGCATTAATACCCAACTTCTGGCCTAGGGGGGCCAGTCATACCCAGCTTTTGGCCTAAGGGGGGGGGCGTCAGATTCTTTTAGGTCAGATCGTTTGACTTAGCTCCTTCAAAGGGACTCTGCGAGATTTCCAGGGGGCAGTGACTATTTACTATCGACTATCGACTTTTATAGTTTATAAAAGTCGAAAGCAAATTCTTTCATCATCATCAGGTCATTTAGTGTCCACTGCAGGAACAAGACCCTCTCCAATTTGCGTGTAGCCAATGGAGGATTTGGGCTTTGGCCTTTACTCCCCACCCTGCCTCATCTGTTGGGGAGGCAAATTCTTTAGTAACATGATTACAGGCCTTTTCCAGGGTTACTATACACGCCGCAATATAGCTCGCTACCACCACTTCATCATCATCATCATCTACTCAGCCATAGGACATCCACTGCTGAACATAGGCCTCCCCCAATGCTTTCCATATTGCCCGGATGGTAGCAACCTGCGTCCAGCGCCTTCCTGTTACCTTTACGATTTCACCAGTACACCTTGTGGGAGGAAGTCCCACGCTGCGTTTTCCGGTACGCGGCCTCCACTCCAGAACGTTGCTGCCCCATCGGCCGTCAGTTCTGCGTACTATATTATGTGCCCTGTCCATTGCCACTTCAGCTTGCTAATCTGTCGGGCCATGTCAGCGACTTCCACCACTTCGGGGCAACATATCGGCTAATAAACCACCTTTTGTGTTACAGGAGTACATAGAGGATGACGGGCTGGACCGCACCGTGGACTCGGCTATATCGGTCGTGGTGAAACAAGGGAAGGAGCCTACGGTGTTCAAGAAACTCTTCCCAGAGTGGGACGCAGACATGTGGGATGTGAGTTTTCCTTATCTTTTTTTATTTCAGGATCACCAATGTAGAATTTGATGATTATCCACAACTAGCTTTCCGCCCGCGGCTTCGCCCGCATGGAATTCTGTCTGTCACAGAAAAACTTTATCGCGCGTGTCCCTGTTTCAAAAACCGGGATAAAAACTATCCTATGTCCTTTCCCGGGACTCAAACTATCTCTATGCCAAATTTCATCAAAATCGGTTCAGTGGTTTAGGCGTGAAAGAGAGACAGACAGACAGACAGAGTTACATTCGCATTTATAATATTCGCATTTATTTAAGGTGGAATATTATTGCTTCCTTCCGAGCGGGTGTGTTAAGGTCATAGCAGACATATCAACTCGGAAAGGGATCGACACCGTATCGCCTTTTTCGAGCTGTCATCGCCTTCCGCGCGCTGTCCATCGCGAGGTGAGGCGTTTACGTTACGGTGCGGATAGTGTGCGTTGCAGAATGGAGTTTCATACAAAGAATACTGACCGCCTCGAGTTGATATGGTTACGATCCCTTTACGGGTTAATAGATGTGCTATGCCCTTTAGTTTACACTGAGAGTAGGCGAGATTCTCCCTCTGCCAGAACCACACAGCTGTATCTAGCTACAGTCTGGTCCGTGAGCACGTAGAATTTTGTCCAATGACCCCAAGCTACCCATCCTTATCGCTCGCGCGTAATTATATTGCTGTCGCGACTGTGCGACGGGCGCCCGCAGTGAGTGTGCGAGCGCGACAGCAACATAATTACGCGCGAGCGATAAGGATGCGTAGCTAGGGGTCATTGGACAAAATTCTACGTGCTCACGGACCAGACTATAGTGTGCTAATATTATAAATATCCAGTGTAATTGTAAACTATACTTTTCTGTTTATTTTTTTCCTGTAATAATTTGCCTTCTCTCTTTCAGAATCAAACATCTTATGATGACATGAAGAACGAAATTAAAGCAGCTAATTCAAAATAAACCAACTTACTCTAGAAAGAAAGAAATATTTATTTACAAGTTTTATTTACTTTTACACAATATTTTTATTTTTACAGGCATTTAATGACATTAACAAATAATTGTAAGCTTAAATAAAATATTTACACTTGAATATTTTTCATTATTTTGGATCTCTCAAAATAAAAACACTAAAGGCTGGGTTGCACCATCTTACTTTAACTTCGACAAAAGTAAAAAAATCTTTCAAACTTCATACAAAAAACACTGGTTATTGTTATAAGTAGTTACGGTTAAAAAAGATGGTGCAACTCAACCTTGGGTTAAGACTTAACTTTTTTAACAGTAACTATAACCAGTGTTTTTTGTATGGAGTTTGGCAGGTTGTTGACATTTGTCAAAGTTAAAGTATGTAACAACCTATTATTCAGCAACCAGTGAGTCACTGAATGATCAACCAGCGACACACTGGTTGATGATTTGAACCAGGTTATTGTTTTCCAACGCAGCGGCCACTCTCTCCTTGTCTGCTAGCTGTTTGTTCACCGCATGCTCAGATGCGTGGGATCCTTCAGTCACGCGGACGGTGACCTTGAAACGGCTGGGTAAGGCTCGGAGGAGCTGCACGCGGATTGATAATCCTGGAGATAAAATATGCATTGTAAGTATGTCAACATTCAACTACTAAAAGTGCAATACTCAACAAACAACTGGCTCAAAATGGGCTTGCACACAGCTGTGAAACACAATAATAAGAAAAAAAAGAAAAGAAAGGGGATGAACACTCATGTTTAGCAAGTTTGTTTTTATAAAATTCGTATCCAGCCAAATAGAGAGGATTACTGTAACTGCAGTCTGTAACAATAAGAAAAGTTTTGACCTTTTTATGACTCAAAAGAACTAAGAAAAACTAACCTATAAGAGTAGCCATACTGCAATGAGGAATAGTCGGTGTAAACGTCACATCCACTGTATTCTCCTTATTATTCACGACTATATTACTCTCCTCAACCACCCTCAGGTCTTCCAGGGTCAAAGGGTGCTCAGGATCGTTGATATTGCGAATTAAATCGTAAATTTCACGTTCATCAAATTCGTCCTCCATATCTTCGTCAAGCTCGGTTGAAGTCACTTCACGCTCGGAATTCTTCTCGTAGACATGTGGGTTGATGTTATCAGCTATTTTGGACATGTTTATGCGTGAAAATGTGGAGAAAAATGATAAAATGCGAAGGGGACTCGGGCTCACAACAATAACAAAAATGTGACGTTAATGACATTTGCGGTAAACGTTCTGAAATCTGAAATACACTCGCTTAATCGCAGCAATAGAGCACACGAAAAATAACGATTCTGGGGTTGTGGGACAGTACTTTGAAGGTGTATTTCCTGAAATTACACTCAATTTAATCACACAACATTTTGAGATGACTTTCAGAAAAGGAAAACTGCCAGTCGGACTGCAGGCAGCAGTCCTTTGAAAAGGACATTTCAATTTTTGAACGAAATGCGTAATGTCAATTCCAGTTTTGACAGTTGCTATCCGATCAATATTTGGTCGAGGATTTTCCAATAATCTCTCGAAAATCTTGTGAAACTGCAATAAAAAGGGGCGTTGCAACTTAACGGGGAAACTTTAATTCAAACCGGATGTAAGTACTTTCCAATAATTCTTCATTTAACGTGTAAAAATTGTGTTTTAATTACGCTAGAAAGTTACACCCCTTCTTTTGCGTTTTAGCATAAATATTACCGATTTATATGGTTTAGAACTAACTGAAAAGTACTATCTATAATTAATAATAGATTCTAGATGTTAGACTTGATTAATTTCATTAAAATTGGGCTTAATTAATAAAATATCAATTTATAAAAATTACAACTTTTTTTCATGAATAGCGCTAATTTAAAGCCTATTTTTGGTTACCTTCCATTAAATTACTACAATGACATAAGAATTTAACAGTTCAGCTCTGATGCAGCTGTACAAATACTTCCATAAATAGGTATTTTAAAGATAATGACGCCTGTATTCACAAACATTACCATGAGGTCTCACAGTGCGCGTGGACGCACAGGGTGACACACGAACCAATCACAGAGCCCTATTCAACGCTGTGCGTTCGATTTGCTGCTTCACTTAAGCAAGCGTTGTTTGTAAATATGGGTGTGAGTAGGGTTGCCAGGTACAAAATCAGAAAAGCCGGACTCTGGGCTTCATTTGGCCGGACATTTTACCCTAAAAGCCAAAGGGCAATTAGTGTCAGCTCGTGAGTGACTACTATCATCATCGGTTGCTAACCAACATCCTGATGCGTGAGCTTTATATTATATTTAAAAAAAAAAAAAAAAAAAGACCGTAAAAAGCCAAACATGTCCGGCTAAAGCTGGACGCCTGGCAACCCTAGGTGTGAGTCATCAAAAATTATGTTTATATTATGGGCTTACTTTAGGGTTTACTAATCCACAGATAACACCCGCAAAATGGCGGCGGATCCCTGGGTGGTTCAGCCACACGAGCATGCAAAGTTCGCGGAACACTTCCGGAACCTCGGGCCCATCAACGGAGCGCTGACCGGCGAGCAGGCCAAGAGATTCATGCTGCAGGTATAAATAAATAAATATGCTTTTAGAGTTTATTCATTCACAATAGGGGGAGGCTTCCAATCTACATCTGGGAATAGCTTCAACCACCATGCCACATTGCTATCGCCGGGCGGCGCGATCGATTGGAAGACCAATGACGCGCAAATTCACGCGATATTCTGTCTGACTGTCATTGGCCTATGATCGCGCCGGCGATGAGGATCTGCACGCGTTGGTGTGCTTGAGGCTACAGATGTTCAGGCTGAAAGAGGAAGCAAACTTCATCCAGAATTCTCAACCACAGAGGAGTACCTCTTCTTATTCTCTTGTTTATGGCCACTGTGGTGCTCCCCTACTTATAAGGCTATGGTCTCTTATAAACATCCAACGTCAGCATCAAATGTTTCTATCGACGTTTGAATGCTGACATCAACATCTGAAGAAGACTACAACAATTCATTTGAACGGAACAGTATTCGACTGAATATATTCTTTGTTTGGTTTCAGTCCCAGCTGCCTCCACCCATTCTTGGGCAGATTTGGTCACTTGCCGACACCAATGCTGACGGGAAATTGGACCTGAAGGAATTCTCCATTGCTTGCAAGGTATACATTATACACTAGCTTTCATGGATGTACCTAGGGGGACAGAGGAGGCCCTTCCCCCTCGGAAATCTCGCAGAAAATGTATGAACATGCCTAAAAGCACTACAGTCGTTTTGACAGAGCTAAGTCAAACAATCTCACCTAAAAGATCTGTCAACAACAACATCATCTGTGTACACAGGAGTTGCAGCAGTGGAAAAACCTTTAAGTCAAAAACAGAAAATAATACAAATACATACTTGAAGCTTTTTATGATTACATATTTTACATGTTGTTTTCAGATTATCAATTTGAAGCTACACGGGATTGAAATACCTAAAGCACTCCCGCCATCTTTGATCGCTTCATTGAGTCCTGCAGGTCAGTAAACTATCAACTGTCAAGATGAAACCGTCGACTAGTAAAATACCAACTAAAGATGACCTAAATTGAGTTATCCCACCAACCTCATTGACAGGGAGACGCCACCATCGTTCAAGTATATAGCAAAATGGCAAAAATCTGAACCAGCGATCCGGTATTGACGGTGGCGCCCCGCTGTCAATGTCACAGAAAGGACAGTTCAGTATTTTGGATATAGTATATCAATAGTAAATTCTATCAACTATTTACTAATTTGACTATCAGCATTAAAACTATCGACTATCGTTAGTTCATCATGTCTATTTATTTTGCTTGTGATTTACGCCCGTATTCTCAAACATTAGTATGAGGTCTCACAGTGCGCGTGGACGCACGGGGTGACACACAAACCAATCACAGAACTCTATTCATCGCTGTGCGTTCGATTTTCTGCCTCACACTTAAGCAAGCGTTTGTAAATGCGGGCGTTAATGTCTTACTTATGAAATATACCCTAACTTGTCCATTTTTTGTTTCACAGCTCCACCTCAGAAACAATTCACTCCCCCAGCGAAACCCCCTATCCCCCCAATGCCATCCATTCCTCCCCAACCGGCCCAGCCCCTCATAAGCGGCCTCCCCTCCCAAGCCCCTCAGCCACTGACCAGTAACTCCCTCCTAGGAGACTTCGGGGCCCCTAGCCAACCCTTAATCAGCACTGGACCCCCAACCGTGCCCCCTATGATCCCCCCCGCTAAACCGGTCACGGCCGTACCCGATTTGATCTCCGGTGTAAAGCCATTGAACCCACCGATGGCTCAGCCATTGATGGACCAGCAATTGATTAATACCCAGCCGTTGGTGGGTGCTCCGCCTATAGCTAGTCAGCCTTTGATTGGTGCAAGTCAGCCGTTAGTCGGTGCGAGCCAGCCGTTAATGAGTGCTCAGCCGTTGGCGACTCAACCCTTGGTAGGTGCAGTCCAACCTTTAGTGGGTGCTACTCAAACCTTGGTAGGTGCAAGTCAGCCTTTGATCGGTGCTACCCAACCTTTAATTGGAGGATCTCCACCGTTAGCGTCTACTCAACCCTTACCTACGACGGTTCAACCTCTAGTTGGCGCTAGCCCGCCTCTAGCTCCATTAATAGGTTCTCAGCCATTAATGGGTGCTCAGCCTTTGATCCCGAATCAGCCGATAATGGCTCAGCCATTGGCGGGTCCAACCCCGCTGGTCCCTTCATCCCAGCCGTCGTTAGTGGGTGGCACGACCGTTGGTTCGCTGATCAGCAGTCCTCCGAAGCCTGTCAACACGGTGGCGGGTTCGATGGCGGGCCAGCCTGTCACTTCCACTCCTATTAACGCTGTGAAGAGCGAGATTTTGTCTAAACCTGGTAAGTAAAGTTGTTTTTCATCTACAAAATGTAGACAACTTTAAATTTCGTTTTTGTTCTTTTAAATAAAAAATATTGGATAGTTCCAGTTTATTCTGTAACCTATTATTGGTACCGTTTGAAAGAGGTTATGAAGCACTTTCAGGATCAGTAACCAGTTTTTCAATATCTTGTATAGTTTAGAAATAATCGAGTGAGATCACTTATCGTTTCCACCCTGTATAATAATAATAACCACTTATTCTTATTTATTGCTTTGTGTGGTCACTTAGAGTCATAATAATAATAACCACATATTCCTAACGAAGGGGCTAAATAAATATTTTTCTTTGTTTCTTAGCTTTTTTTATTTTTTTATTGATAGACTGCACTTGGTAGGCTGACTCTTTAGTGCACTTTTTTGAAGTATTTTTTGTGAACCCCTTTTTTACAGGGTCTGTGGTGACGAGCCCAACTGATATGCCGATGGGAGTCGTGAGTCCCCCACCAGTGGAGTGGGGTATCCCGCAACCTCAGAAACTGAAGTAAGTTTCGTTGTACACCAGACTTAAAGCTGGATTATCTGTAATCGAGCTACTAATATTATAATACTAAAGCCCGGTCCGTGAGCACATAGAATTTTGTCCAATGACCCCTATCCTTATCGCTCGCGTGTAATTATATTGCTGTCGCGACTATGCGACTGGCACCCGCAGTGAGTGTGCGTTGGGCATATTTGAGCATATTTTGATAAAAAGTGCAGGCTAATCTTGAAATCATTGCGGAAGCCTATGTTCAGCTCTAGATGTCCTATGGCTAAAATATTGACGGTGATTGGTACAGAGATGATTTAATACCCATGGATTAACATAGGCTAGTTTTTATCTCGGTTTTTAAAAGAGAGACGTGTGACAGAATGCTGTGGGCAAAAGCTAGTGTTTAAATAAACTATTAGTAATAATAGTGTCTGAGTTTCTTGCGCTGCTTCTTCTCAGCACTGGCCCATTTAAAGTCCCGAAGCAGTGGTAGGGTTAATACTGGGACGTGTAAAAGTGCTTTTTAAAAGCCTATGTTAAAAATAAATGAGTTTTATGAGTTTTTTTTATGAGTTTTATACCAGACTTTAAGCTAGATTGTCTGTAATCGAGCTACTAATATTATAATACTAAACATATTTTGATAAAAGGTGCAGGCTAATCTTGAAATCATTGCGGAAGCCTATGACGTGGAAGGAGACATGTAAAGTGCCCCATAAGGGCTACCTTTTCATTTTTATTATTTACTATATTTTGACGTTCATAAGTGCCACTTGTGGTCTAAACTGAACAAATATTTTTGATTTTGTTTATTTCGGTCGAAATGACCTGATTTATTTATTTATTAATGCAAAACACTTGTAAGCTTACAGAGCAGGTCCAAAGCGCTTACAAGCTTAAAAATAAAATAAACATGTCATACACTTAGGTCACAAATAAAATACATGCAGTTTATAAATTAAATGGCCCATAATGTATGCAATAAAATATTGAGTATTGAACATTGAATAATTTAAAGAAACACTGAACAAGAGAAAAAAAAATGTCAGTGGTCAAATACATGTCAAAGAGATATTAATAAGTCACTTTAAAAAACAGAACAATAAAAATAAATGATGATGATTATGTTTCCACCAGGTACACCCAACTATTCAACGCCACGGACCGCACCAAGAGCGGGTCCGTTTCGGGCGCGCAGGCACGCGCCGTGATGCTGCAGTCGCGGCTGCCGCAACAGTCGCTCGCGCAAATCTGGGCGCTGGCCGACCTCGACTCCGACGGGAAGCTCGGTAAGTGAGGTTTAACCGATTTAAAAAAGGATGTTCTCAATGTATGTATTTTCAGATTAACCCCATTTTAATCAGCCTTTGATTAGTAGGTCTCAGCCTTTAGTAGGTGCAAATCCAGTCTTAAATGAGTGTTCAGCCATTGGTAGGTGCAAACCAGTCCTCAATGAGCCACTGGTAGGTGCAACTCAACCTTTAGTAAGTGCTAGCCTTTCTCTCGGCCGTTGATAGGTTCTCAGCCATTGGTAGGTTTTCAGCCGTTGATGTGTTATCATCTATTAAAGAGAGTGACTCCTAGTCCTATGTGAAGCTAGATGAGTGGTTATTGGTACACAGTACGCACGATGTTAATGCTAAAAAGTGTGCCAAAATTTGGTATTATGCACCGCCAACCCACCAAGAGTCGGTATTAGACGCTACCGACTGCACCACTAGTGAGTCATAATTTGGTGACTACGATCGGGCCAAGAGTGGATCCGTATTAGGCACTTCCGATCAAACCACGAGTGAGTCAGTACTAGGCTTGTCTGATCGCACCAGCACCGGCCCAGCATTTCCAGCGCCTTGCCCGCAGCAGGTACCAAGACTGGGTTGGTATTAGGCGCTTCTGATTAGACCATGGGCCTCATTGAGATACTACCCGCTCTTAAACTGGACCAAGAGTGGGTCGTTATTCGGCGCTTCTGATCAGACCAAGAGTGAGTCAGTACGAGGCGCCATCAACCTACCAAGAGTGTGTCGGTATTGGACGCCACCGACCGAACCAGGAGTGTAGCTACTAGGCGCCTCGATCGCACCAAGAGTAAATCAGTATCAGGCGCTTCTGATTGCACCAAGCGTGGCACGTCACAGACTGTAAGTGGTTATACACACAGCTCTACAATACTAAAGCGCCTATGCACCAAGAGTGAGTCAGTACTAGGCTTGTCTGATCGCACCAGCACCGGCCCAGCATCTCCAGCGCCCGCAGCAGGCGCGGCTCGTGTCGGCGCAGGCGCGCGGTGATGCTGCAGTCGCGGCTGCCGCAACAGTCGCTCGCGCAGATCTGGGCGCTGGCCGACCTCGACTCCGACGGGAAGCTCGGTCAGTGGGGATAACTAGCCTTTATTGAGTACTAAGGCTTTGGTGTGTTTTCAGCCATTGATGGAGCGTTTTCAGCCATTGATGGATGTTAGCAGCCATTGATGGACCCTCTCAGTCAGCCATTGAGGGGCCCTCTCAGTCAGCTTTTGATCAAAATCAAAAATATTTATTCAGTTTAGACCACAAGTGGCACTTCGTTCGTTCGTTCGTTCGTTCGATTTGGGTGGCGGTAGAGCTAGTTCTTAATCCATCTGGCTAGCTGACTGGTAGATTCTCAGCCATTGATAGGGGTTCTGAGTCATTGAAGCCATTGATAGATGTTCTGAGTCATCTATGGGTTCTCAGCCATTGATAGGTGTTCTGAGTCATTGAAGCCATTGATGGGTGTTCTCAGTCATTGATGGACCCTCTCAGCCATTGGTTGATGCTCTCAGCCAATGATGGACCCTCTCAGCTATCGATGAACCCTCTTAGCTATTGAGAGATTGCCTCAACAGTCTCTCAAGCAGATCTAGACTCCGACAGGAAGCTCGGTAAGGTTCTGAGTTTGATTCCCAGCAAGAGCAAAGTTTTCTGCTCGATTTGGGTGGCGGTAGAGCTAGTTCTACATCCATCTGGCTAGCTGACTGGTAGGTTCTCAGTCATTGGTAGATTCTCAGCCATTGATAGGTGTTCTAAGTCATCGATTGGTTCTCAGCCATTGATAAGTGTTCTGAGTCATTGATGGGTTCTCAGCCATTGATGGGTGTTCTCAATCATTGATGAACCTTCTCAGCCATTGATGGAACCTCTCAGTCAGCCATTGAGATACCCTTTTAGCCATTGAGAGTCCCTTTCAGCCATTGATCGACCCTCTCGGTCAGCCATTGAGAGATCCTCTCAGCCATTGATGGACCCTCTCAGTCAGCTATTGATGAACTCTCAGTCAGACGGATTCTATAAAACATTAATAGACCTTTTCTGCCATTGATGGATCCTATCAGCCATTGATAGGTTCTCAACCTTTGAGGGATTTTCAGCCATTGATAGGTTATCAGCCATTAATGGGTGTTCTAAGCCATTGGTGGGTTATTATTCACTAATGGCTTCTCAGTCATTGATGGGTGTTCTCAACCATTATTGGGTGCTCTCAGCCATTGATGGGTTTTGCTGGCGTTGAACTTTGAGTTTAAAAGAGGGCCATATTTTTATCTGATCTCTAAAATAAACTTTTATTTTTGTCGCAGGTTGTGAGGAGTTCGTGCTAGCCATGTATCTGTGCGAGCAGGCAACGCAAGGAGAGCCGGTGCCGGCCAAACTACCGCCAGAATTGATCCCGCCCACTTTCAGGTATGAAGTTACATATATGGATAAATTGTTCAGTATTAAAAAAGTTGTACAATACTGAACATGTACTTAAGTAGTGAACTATAATTTAAAAAAGAAATTACGACATATATATTTGTATGTTTACTTTTTCACATGCTCTCTTAAAGGACGAGCAGCAGCAGGTAAATAAAAATCAGCACAGCGACACGTCAGATATCTTTTAACTGAAGAATAAACTTGTCATTTTGATATATTTCCCATACTGAAACTGTCAATGCACCAAACTTATTCTTCAGTTAAAACTTAAAAGTTATCCAACGATTGAAAAATCAGCCCATCAGTGCATACTCTAATCGACGTTTCTAAAGCCCGGTCTCCGAGCACGTAGAGTTTTGTCCAATGACCCCAAGCTACCCATCCTTATCGCTCGCGCGTAATTATGTTGCTGTCGCGCTCGCACACTCACTGCGGGCGCCCGTCGCACAGTCGCGGGTAGCTTGGGGTCAGTGGACAAAATTCTACGTGCTCGGCGACAAGACTATAGGCTGACATTGACTACGTTAATGTCAACCTGACAGCATTTCATTGACTTTAACGATACCGATATTTTAACGTACAGATTTTTCACAATTAACATTTTGTTATTTAATCTGACAGGCGTGAATCAGTGACGTCAGTCAGCAGCAACAAGTCGTACGAAGAACGCCGCAGGGAGAACCTAGCTAGAGGCCAGGCTGAATTGGAAAGACGCCGCTCGCAGCTGGCCGACCAGCATATGAAAGAGAAGGTACGATCAGAACTTATTATTATTATTGGTTTTTGGGCCTTTATTTGCGCCAACTCGACCAGGATTGATCTATTGTGGCAGCCCTTGTGTTTAGAGTTCACTGCTTAGTCCCGTTGAGTCTATAAATTTCCAGATTCTTTGGAGCGTGATATCTGCTATCTCATCCGGGTGCATGATGTGTCGCCCGAGATGGATACTTCTTTTGCTCATAAGCGGGAAGCATGAGCAAAGAACATGCATGGCCGTTTCTTCTTCTGTATGGCAGAATCTGCACAGTTTCCTCGGTCATGTTCATGTTCGATTTATGTTTGTTTAGTTTGCAGTGGCCGGTCAGTATTCTAGTCACTGCACAGGCTTTGTATCTTTTGAACTTTAGCAGTTCCTTAGTTACTTTGTTGCTATATCCCTGAATGAGTGCTTTTGAGTGTTTTTGTCCCGATGTAGACTTCCACCACTCAATAGCCTCTTGTTTGCAGAGGGCGGTTAGTAGCGTGGTGGATCAGGACTTACCCACAAATTCACTTGTGGCCTCATTCACGTATCAAAACTTCAACGACATGCAAGCGATTTGTCACTTTTCGTATTCACGTATTAATCGCCCGATGTTGTTTCGATTTCGTTTTTATAAGTATTCGATCTTATAGTTCCAAAATACTGAACTGTCCTATGCATGACATTGACAGTGGGGCGCCACCGTCAATACCTGATCGCTGGTTCCGATGTTTGCCATGTTGGAAACCATATAGTTGAAGGATGGTAGCGCCCCCCTGTCATTGAGTTTGGTGGGACAGTTCAGCGTGGGTCATCTATACGTGAATTTGGCCACTGGCCCTCGGACCCTAAGCAAAACTCATATTTAACCTACCATTGTCTCATCTTTGGGATATAAATAAGAAAGAAAAATAATAATAAGAATAAAATTGCAATGAACGACACACAGAGACAAAAAGTACATAAAAACATAACCCTCCTTCTGACGCACTCATGTAAAAATATAAAAGTTGCACATAAAACAATTTCTATTTATTTATTAGATTTATTTTTATAGCTGTTACATTTTAGATTATTTAGTACGAACTCAACCGATGACCCCTAGTAGGTAGCTGGAGAGTATAATTTTCATATAATTATTAAATATTTCTATTTCTTTTGCATTCTGCATTCTAGGAAGCCGAGGTAAATATAATAACCACTAATTTTTATATCAATTTTAGACATTTGTAGAAAAATAACATACAATTATTTAAAAATGTTTTCTGTAGCACATCAGACTATACCTATTTTTGTTCAATAATTGCTCTTATTACCACTAAGTGAATTACCAAATTGTTTATTTTGATGACGGCCGTTTGGTGTAGTGGTTCAGAACGGACTACTATGCCGAGAGGTCCCGGGTTCGATTCCCGGCCGGGCAGAAATTGAAATGATGAATTTTAATTTCTGTGACGGGTTTGGGTGTTTTCTATGTATAATATGTATGTATTTACAAAAAAAAAAGTATTTAAGTATGTTTATTCCGTCGTCTAGTACCCATAGTACAAGCTTTGCTTAGTTTGGGACTAGAGGCGCAGTGTAAAATGTCCAAGGATATTTATTTATATTTATTTATTTATATCTCTCTTCTTTAGGCTGAAAGAGAGCGCAAAGAGAGGGAAGAAGCAGAGAAGAGAGAGAAACTCCGTCTAGAAGCTCAGAAGAAGGAACAAGAGGAATTGATGAGGAAACAGAAGGAAGAACAGGTCTGTATCTTTATTATTCGGCCGTTTGGTGTAGTGGTTCATAACGGACTACTATGCCGAGAGATCCCGGGTTCGATTCCCGGCCGGGCAGAAATTGAAATGATGAATTTTAATTTCTGTGACGGGTCTGGGTGTGACTATGTATAATATGTATGTATATAAAAAAAAGTATACATATAAGTAGTATATCCGTTAAGCTAGCACCCATAACACAAGCATTAAGTTGCTTACATTGGGGCTAGCTGGCGCTGTGTGAAATTGTCCAAAGATTTATTTATCTGTATTTAGGTCATAGACTTCATCATCATCATTTCAGCCACAGGACGTCCACTGCTGAACATAGGCCTCCCCCAATGATATCCATGTTGATTGATTGGTAGCGGCCTGCGTCCAGCGCCTTCCTGCTACCTTTATGATGTCGTCGGTCCACCTTGTGAGTGCCCACGCTACGTCTTCCAGCCCGTGGTCGCCACTCGAGAAATTTTCTGCCCCAACGGCCATCGTCTCTACGAGCTATGTGCTCATAGCAGACTTATCAACTCGATAAGGGATCAACACTAGTGATGTACAAGACTCGAGGCGTCGAGTCCTATTTCTGAAGCCTCGAGGCGGAATGTCAAGGCTCAGTGAGCTCGGTAGGCTTGGTTCCCCGAGCTTAGCCGAGCTGCGAGCTCTCTGAGCCATGCCTCGAGGCTTTAAAAGAGCTCGAGCCTTGAAAAGAGCTCGAACCTTCAAAAGAGCTCGAACCAGACTAACGCTAAGTAATAAGAATGCATTTTCAATGGCGGTGAAAGTATATAATGCTTTACCCGAAGAAATTAGGACACTTGCAGGGCCTTTATATAAAACCAGATTGCATGCATGGTTATTAGAAAATACGTTTTATACTATGAATGAATATTTCAATCGAAAATGACATTTATTACTTATTTTTAATTATTCTTTTAATGGCATTATTTTATTGTTTGATTTAATTTATTTTGATTGTTTTGACATTGTTTTATTTTTTATATTTCTGACATATTTAATTATTTTCATGTAGTAAATGACATAATATTTGTAATTTATTCTTGTAGAAATTATTTAAATATTTGTACGCTGACTAATTATACAGCAAATTTTGGCGATCTACTTATACTAGTTTTAAGACCACTATGTTTACCCAAAATTGTGCAAATAAATATTTGAATTTGAATTTGAATTTGAACCTTCAAAAGAGCTCAAACAAATAAAAAAAACATCACCTACGTTGATTTTAGTTATAAGATTTTTAAAATGGACCTATATTTTATTTGTTAGGAAAAGTTATAATTCTAATTGTTTGTAGTCATTTTCTGATTTGTGCCCTTTTATGAAAAACGTTTTTCAAATATGTATTTTATTGTAGTATCACTGCAGTTTTATTTAATAGGACGATTTTAACACAAAAGTTAACTGGGCTTTCAAAAAGGCTCGAGCTCTGCGAAATACTCCAAGCTTCATAAACGAGGCGAGCCCCAAAAAGGCTCGAACTCTAAAAAGGACTTACGAGTCGTCGAGATTCATACAAACGAGGCGAGCCCTGTAAAACGACTCTGAGCTCTTGGCAAAAGGACTCGGAAGCCTCGAGCCTTGTACATCACTAATCAACACCGTATCGCCTTTCGCGAGCTGTCAACCGCGAGGCGAGGCGTTTACGTTACGGTGCGGATAAGTGTTGCAGTATGGAGTTTCGTACAAAGAATACTGACCGCCTCAAGTTGATACGGTTACGATCCTTTTCCGGGTTGATAGTGCTACGTCCTTTTTCAATCTTATACCTTTGGTATATGGCTTAAAATTAATTGAGTTTTCTTTGCAGGAGAAACGTGAGGCAGCAAGGAAGGAAATGGAAAGACAGTGTCAGCTGGAATGGGAGAAAAAAAGGTATAAAAGTATTCATTTTTAGGGTTCCGTAGCCAAATGGCAAAAAACGGAACCCTTATAGATTCGTCCTGTCTGTCTGTCCGTCCGTCTGTCCGTCCGTATGTCACAGCCATTTTTTTCCGAAACTATAAGAGCTATACTGTTGAAACTTGGTAAGTAGATGTATTCTGTGAACCGCATTAAGATTCTGATGCAAAAATAAAACAATAATAATAAATATTGGGGGCTCCCCATACTTACTTAGAACTGAAACTCAAAAAATTTTTTTTCATCAAACACGTGTGGGGTATCTATGGATAGGTCTTCAAAAATGATATCGAGGTTTCTAAAATACTTTTTTTCTAAACCGAATAGTTTGCGTGACAGACGCTTCCAAAGTGGAAAAAAGTTGCCCCCCCCTCTAACTTCTAAAATAAGAAAATGAAAAATCTAAAAAAAACATATGATGTACATTACTATAAAAACTACCAACGAAAATTGTTTTGAACGAGATCTAGTAAGTAGTTTTTTTTTAATACCTCGTAAATCGTAAACCGCTTATTACCGCGTAATCTTTCATACAAATAACTTTAATTAAAATAAAAAATAATAATTTCATAAATCAATGGTACGGAACCCTTTGTGCGTGAGTCCGACTCGCACTTGGCCTGTTTTATTTATTAGTGTGCGGCCCGCGACTATCATTTATTGCTTCATAAGTGTACGCGTGGATCCCGTTTTACCCCCTTAGGGGTGGAGTTTCGTAAAATCCTTTCTTAGCGGATGCCTACGTCATAACATCTACCTGCATGCCAAATTTCAGCTCGATCCGTTCAGTGGTTTGGGCTGTGCGTTGATAGATCACTATGTTAGTCAGTCAGTCTGTCAGTCAGTCACCTTTAAGTTATATATTATTGATTACTAGCTTTCTGCCCGCGGCTTCGCCCGCGTGGAATTTTGTCTGTCACAGAAAAACAATATCGCACGCGTATTTGCTCACCGTTTAGACCTACCCTGGACTACGACAAACATTTTAAAACCAAAATCAGCTCAATCGGCCCAGCCGTTCTCGAGTTTTAATCAGACTAACGAACATCAATTCATTTTTATTTATATAGATTGTAAATAATATACTTTGTGGGCCAATAAACTCATTAATTTTCTTATCCACAGGACAAGGGAGTTAGAAGCCATGAGGACAGAAGAGCAAACAAAAGTCTTAAGCCTAAAAGCAAAGACTCAAGCGGTCTCAGCCGAACTCAACTCAGCCACGGTCAAAGCGGCCGACCTGGCCAAGAGCATCAGAGACACCAGGACAGCGGTGGCTGCTGCTAAGTGCACTATTGATGGGATGAGGTAAATTTAACTTTATGATAAAGGAATAAGGCTCATTTTCAGTTAGCAGCACACTAAAATTTCGCACAAAGCTGTCTACCATCTTAATACCAGATATTTAGGTACATTTTAAGATTTTTAAGACGGTCAAGGCGGCCAACCTGGCCAAGAGTATTATCAGAGATACCAGGACAGCTGTGGCTGCTGCTAAATGTACTATTGATGGAATGAGGTAAATTTAACTTTATGATAAAGGCTTAAGGCTCATTTTCAGTTAGCAGCACACTAAAATTTCACACAAAGCTGTCTACCATCTTAATATTAGATATTTAGGTACATTTTAAGATGGTCAAAGCGGCCGACCTGGCCAAGAGTATCAGAGACACCAGGACAGCTGTGGCTGCTGCTAAATGCACTTTGACGGGATGAGGTACAGTAATATAGACTTCACTGCAAGGTATTAAGGTTGGTTTTCAGTCCAATATCAAAGATGAAGTGGAGTGAAATCGACCGTAATATGAAGTTATTTAGGGTTCATTTTAAGACGGTCAAAGCGGCCGACCTGGCCAAGAGTATCAGAGATACCAGGACTGCGGTGGCTGCTGCTAAGTGTACTATTGACGGAATGAGGTAAAGTGAACTTTAATGCGGTTTAGGTTCATTTTCATAGTTTTCGGACCTTAAACAAGGGAATGGAAAAAAAAAAAAATAAAGTTCAAAATATGGTTAAATTGTTCCAATATTACAGACCATACAGAGCACATATCACGAAACTATACAAGATATAAAAAAACCTTGACCATCGTCATCATCATTTCAGCCACTGGACGTCCCCTGCTGAACATAGGCCTCCCCCAATGACTTCCACATCGCCCGGTTGGTAGCGGCCTGCATCCAGCGCCTTCCTGCTACCTTTATCATGTCGTCGGTCCACTTCTCGACACCAGTCCATATTAACCCGAAGTAGTGGTAGGGCAAGGTATTTGGGACATGTATAAGCAATCTTTAAAGGGCCTAAGTACTGAATAAAAATTGTATTTGTATTTGATATTTCATGAACTTTGTTTTCAGATCCGACCGCGATTCAAGCATGGCTGAAATGCAGCAACTCAAAGCTCGAGTGAAGGAATTAAATGCGAAGCAAATCGCGCTTAACAAAGAAAAAGCTGAGCTGGACGCTAAGGTAAAAAGATATCATACTTGTGGCGACATCTATCGACACGACACTAGAGTTATCTTGTAATGTGGGTAGCTTGGGGTCATTGGACGAAATTCTACGTGCTCGGCGACCAGACTATAGCCAGGATTTGACCTTTAATAGCTTTGACTGCTAATAAATTGATTTTAAGAAGTTGTATGACTGTTGTATGAAATAATTTCAGGCTAAAGCATCAGAGGGAGCTGGTGAAGATGGAAAGCTGAACATGATGGAGATTACTCTAAAACAACTGCGGGACAAGGTAATTCTTAACTTTTGTAACGTACGGCGTGTTTAACAAATTAATTGCTTTTTGACCTTATGATAAGTGAATAGGGTTTAAATTATTGTGGCATTATTGCCATAACAAGAACCCTATAAGGCCCAGAACAGACGGTGAAACGCAAATGCAACGAAACTGCAACTGCTAGTTACTTTTGAGTTGCATCTAAGTTTCTGCCATAGCGTCCGTTGAGAGACCACACATGACGCGACCAGTTTGAAACTTTCAGTTTCATTCATCAGAATCATCACAAAGTTGCAGTTGCATTGCAGTTGCGTTTCACCGTCTGTTCTGGGCCTAAAGGCTTAAGGTTTATTATAGGTATTTTAAAGGTGTCAGATATTTTTATAGTTTGACTACTTATTTATACTTTTTTGTACATTTTGACAGTTTTTTGTCTTGAGAATATAATTTGTGCGTCAGTGCTTTTAAGCCTATAATAACTGGTATATCTCTATTCTCATAAATAAAACACAGGATACTTAACTTGCAAATTATGTTGCCTCATTTCAAATACAATTAATCACTTAGCATAAAAGCGCCGTCCCTCTATTCCAGTGGTTCTTAACCGGTGGTCCGCGGACCACTGGTGGTCCCTGGAGGCATTCCAAGTGGTCCACGAAGACATCGTAATAAACAAGTGACGTGACGTGATGAGTCGAGTCAACACAACGCAAACGGCGCACAGTGGGCGAGAAATCGACCTACCCTTTCATAGGATTTTGAAAAAAAAAAGACAGTTTGGTAAAACGATCCCTCGTGACTTAAAGGTTAAGAACCACTGCTCTATTGTGACGTTTCTAGAGTGACATTGACATAAGTTACGTCAATGTCACCCTGACAGCAGCCCATTGACTACGATACCGATATTTTAACGTTTATATTTTTCAAAATTAACAAATTAAATAGTAATGGATTTTTGATTTGATTTCCTTCTCCCAGGTGGAAGCAGCCAAAGCGATCGTCGAAAGCAAGAAGTCCGACCTCGAGTCCAACAACTCCCAGCTGTCAGATCTGTCAGCGCGAGTGACAGAACTCAGCGAGAAATGCGCTAATGTATGGAAGGTTTATGAAGCGAAGCGGCTGGAATATCAGCAACAGCGGTCTACGGCGCCTGCTGAAAGTGGTTGGGGCACTGGTGGTTAGTTTTCTACTATTTTTCAATTATTTCTATTACTTTTTAACTTTTCTATATCTTTTTCGTATTATTTTTCTATATTTCTTTTAATTTTTCTATCCTTTTTATGTTTTTTTTTTCTTTCTTATCTTTTTATTTTTGTTTTCTTTCTTAATATCTGTTTATTTTCCTATTTCTTTTGCTATGTCCACCTACTTTTTTATGTTACGATGTCTCTTAGAAAAATTATACTTATATTTATTTTATTTTACTTACCTCTAGTACTTAAGTACAATCTTAATTTGAGAAACATCCCTAGACTAAATCCTAGACTGCATCTAACTTAACACCAGGTTTGCGGTCAAATCACAGATCACAGAAACTAAAGGGAGATGTGACAAGTGGGCGGGGCCGGTGTCGCAGCAATATGCCCAAAAACAGAACACATTGCTGCAGAAGTCATAATGTAAATAGTTTACATTGCTTGCGTAGTACTAAAGATTATTCGAACGTTGAGTACTGATACCGCAGTGGATAATGAGCACATATTTTGATTACTTTGTGTGTGTCAATTTACAGTTTACATTGCTTACATAGTGCTAAAAATTATTCGAACGTTGAGTACTTATACCGCAGTGGATAATGAGCACATATTTTGATTACTTTGTGTGTGTCAATTTCTAATGCGACACTGAGTTTCGAACTCAGCGCATTAGTTGCCATCTCTCTACGTATATCTCTATGCGTCAAATACTTGCCTTGTTATGTATAAAAAATCCATGTTTTGCACCTTATTTTTTTTATGCAAGACAAGGCACTTATTGACCGCAATCGCACCTGATGTTAAGTGAGATGCAGTCTAGGATGGTACATATCTGCCCTGTAAGTGCTTCACTCTCGCCTTAAAACCGCCCGGATTATAATGTTGAAATACAGCAGCAGGCAGCGAATTCCAGTCCCTAGCTGTTCGCATTATAAAATATATTCTTTTTGTTGTCTAGAAGCTGACTGGGGTACTTCTAACGATGCTTGGGGCGATACTGGAGCTCAAGACGACGCTTGGGGCGACGCTCCTCCTACTACAGGTAAATTCTGTTGAAAATAATCAGTCTGATATTATTTTGCGCTTAAAAAACAAATAAAAGAAGTGTTGCCAAGGTAAAATTACCCTTTTTTTTCTTTGGCAACCAAATATTCCTTGATATTAAGCTAAAAAAAGTAACAAATAAATACTTGCGTATTTATTTTATGGATCATTTAGAGATAAGCATTCCTATAAGTAGGTTTCAAGATGCCATCTTGCCCGAAGCAAGTTGTTTACACGACAAGTCGCTCAACAGTATGTGTAATCTTTCTGTATATTTACCCCCTATACACATGAATGTCTTTAGAAAGATTCAGTCACTTCTTAAAAAATTAGGTATTTACGTTTGAGCCAACTTTTATGGCTATACAGGGTGGAATTTTGTAATGCCACCTGGAGGGAAAGTACTCTTAATATTGTAGATAGAAAATTTTACTGAAAGAAAACATTCCTTTATTTTTGAAAAGAAAGAGAACAAGAAAGATCAAAGACTTCCGAATTTTTATGAAAATTCACCTACGTACCATAAGAGTAGGCGCACACCGTTGATTTTTAGTTGGCCGATAGTTGTGCCCGATTTTAAATTGTATGAAGAATCGGCCAAATCGAATCGGCGTAGTGTGCGCACTCCCATACATGCCCATACTGATCAACTGCCCGACTAAACTATCGGCCGACGAATAATCAACGGTGTGCGCCTACTCTAAAATTTTCTGTAAATAATTAAAATAATTTAAGATTTCATGGATTTCCTTTCATTTGATTTATCAAGTTTGTTAGAGAGATTTCATCCTTATACTTAATCCTAACGATCGATGCAATAAAAATACAGGGTGTAATTTTCAACAGATTTTAGTTGGTTCGATTCCCGGGTGTAACAAGCAAATTTTTGGAAATCTTTGAATGCAGTTCCATTTCTTTTCAAAAATAAAGGAATGTTTTCTTTGAGAAAAAAATTATATCTACAGTATTAAGAGTACTTTCCCTCCAGGTGGCATTACAAAATTTCACCATGTATATTATGTCTATGTCACCCCTCCCGTGCCGCATAAATGCCCTAATAATGACGTACTACCTGTCCCTCCCAGCAACCGAACCCGTGACATCAACTCCGTCAACTACGTCAGCGCCATCGGCCGCGAGATGGCGCTGCGTGTACGAATTCAACGCGCGAACGCCCGACGAGCTTAGCTTGCAGCCGGGTGATCTGGTAAGTCGTGTCAAGCTTGACAGTTAGGGATTCCTAAGTAAAAAAAACAAGTGTTTTAAGAATCAGTCTGCACATATTTGATGTACTCGAATTTGGTTATTCCTACCGTTAGATAATTCCTGGCAATTAGTGGTGACTGAGTTTGTTCCGGCGTTTCTTCTCAGCACTTGCCATATGTTTGTCTCGAAGCGCTGGTAGGGCCCAAAAGATAAGGAGACATGTAAAGTGCCCCATAAGGGCTACCTTTTCTTTTTTTATTATTTTCTTTAATAATATTTTGACGTTCATGAGTGCCACTTGTGGTCTAAACTGAATAAATACTTTTGATTTTGATTTTGAATAAGAACAAGAACACTTTATTCAGCATAGAAAAAAATAAAATAAAAATACAGTACCATGACATTAAACTATAAACTATGCTGAAGTGGCGTCCGCTCAGCTATATTCGCGACATAACATGCGCCATGTCGAGACGCTGGTTTTCAGCAGGAACTATTATACGATGAGGATTGCGAATTGCTCGCCCTCTTGACCGGGACCATATTGAAGCTAAAGCCTGGTCCGTGAGCACGTAGAATTTTGTCCAATGACCCCAAGCTACCCATCCTTATCGCTCGCGCGTAATTATGTTGCTGTCGCGACTGTGCGACGGGCGCCCGCAGTGAGTGTGCGAGCGCGACAGCAACATAATTACGCGCGAGCGATAAGGATGGGTAGCTTGGGGTCATTGGACAAAATTCTACGAGCTCACGGACCAGGCTTTAGCATGAACAACTTTCGTCTTCGAATCGTTTGCATATTTGACAAAATTCTATACTAACCTTCTAATTAAACGATAACGTGACAATTTTGATTCTCAAAATAAATTTCGTGCAACCATTTATTATACTAAGTTCACTTTACGACACGTTCACAAGGGCGCTGCTGTAGTTTTCGTACTAAATCTTTTGATGGCGATTCGAATACGCAAACGATTCGAACTCTAAAATTTTTCGTGCTAGCCGTTCAGTTAACTTATCAAAAAATACTCGACACGTATTTTTCACTTTTTCATACTAATGAAAATTTAAAGAGATAAAGCGCGCCAAAGTTCAAAAGAAGAGGTGACGTCAAGGCGTGATTAAAAATGTAGCACTTTGTGACGTCACGTGGATCTTCAACGCACGATTACTTCGTGATTACTTGTTTGATTGACAAATAAAAATGTGTCAAATATTTTTGATAATAAAATTGACGGACTAAAGTTAAAACATGCAATACTACCCTAAACGGTATCCTGCAAAAAACAGTACTTGCAAAAAACCGCATGTCCATGTGGGAGAGAGCCCTTATGGTGAGACGCCTTTGTTTTTGTAAGTGTAATATAAAATCGTCTGTCCATCAGGTCAGCGACGCGCAGGCGCCTAGAGGCGACGCCGAGCCCGGCTGGCGGTGGGGCACAGCCAGAGGTAATATACAGGGTGTTAAAAGAATAAGGTAGCATCGTGAAGGTAGCAGGGAAGCGCTGGATGCAGGCTGCTACCAATCGATCAACGTGGAAAGCATTAGGGGAGGCCTATGTTCAGCAGTGGACGTCCTATGCACGGTAATACTATCTATACAGTATTCCAACTCGGCCATATTTTTGAAATAAATGTCAACAGCCGAGCGGTACGTCACCCTATGACAACATGCGATAGGGCTGCCCACCTGCAGACCCTATTTTCACTACATCTGCCTACGTGATTGTAATTTTTTATTTTATTTTGACAAACAAAATACTTTGTGAATGAAATAGGATAAAAATGCATGTTGTCTTGTCATTAGTAGATTTAACTAAAAAAAATATTTGTGTTAAGATTTAGTAACAAATCTTATAAATTTGCGACTGTAAAATGTATGCTCCTCGACCGAGGCGTACAAAATGCTTGATTTATTTATTATACAGAGTGTTGGGTAAATGGGTTTATAAGCAGACACTAGCCCATGTTAACGTGTGCATATAAATGGTATGGTGAAGTCAGAAATTATATCAGCATTTTAATAATTTTAATTTTCATAAAAATCTGATTTTAATAATTTTATTTTGTATGAAAATAAAAAAAAATTGATATCACTGACTACACCATACCATTTACAATATAATGTTAATATGGGCTAGTGTAGCCCATTTACCTAACACCCTGTATAAATAGGTACTTGTAATATTTTTTTATAAAATCAACACTTACTGTTTACAAAACAACACATCGTCAGTTTATTACTGTGGCACATTCGCGACACCCCCGACTTTTGCATGTCGAGCGCATACCGAGATTTGAATTTCGAAGGAAAGCTCGCGTTTCGTCCGTTTATATGAAGTTACAATACTGTATGATAGTATTACCGTGTCCTATGGCTGAAATGATGATGATGATGAAAAGAATAAGCTTATCATTATATCACACATAAGTGTTTTTAATAGATTTATTAAAGAGAGTGGCTGGAACAGAATTCTAAAGCAACTAAAAAAAACTTTCTGATCAGGGTCCTAAAGCAAGTACTTGAAAAAAAAAGCATTTTTGAACAGGATCCTAAAGCAACTAGCTGAAAAAAGCATGTTTGAACAAGATCCTTAAGCGAGTGGCTGAAAAAAAGCATTTAAACAGGATTCTGATGGTAACCTATAGCAAATAGCTAAAAAAAGCGTTTCTGAACAGGATTATAAAGCGAGTAGCTGTAAAAAAGCGTTTTGAAGCAGCATCCAAAAACAAGACACTGTTAAGTCGGCCGTTTGTTGTAGTGGTTCGAAATGGACTACTATTCCGGAGGTAGCGGGTTCGATTCCCGTACAGTACAAACATTTGAATGTATGAACATATTTGTTTGTATTGGATTTGGTGTTTTCTATGTATAATATGTATGTATTTCCAAAAAAATATATTTAAGTATGTTATATCCGTTGTCTAGTACCCATAGTACAAGCTTTGCTTAGTTTGGGACTAGAAGCGCAGTGTAAAATGTCCAATGATATGTATTTATTTATTTAATGATTTTTTTAACGTGCCAAATGCATGTTGTTGCCACAGGTCAATCGGGCTGGTTCCCTGAATCCTATGTTGAGGACATTAACGCGGTGGCCGCCTATGCTACCGAGGTCATCGAGCCTATGGAAACCAAGACTCAGCTCGAAGGTAAGTGTTTTTAATATTTAGCATTATATCTTCCTCGGTGGACTAACGATCAGTACGACTAGCACGAAAAACTTTCCGAGTTCGAATCGATTGCGTATTCGACAAAATTCGACACTCAACCTTCAAATTAAACGATATCGTGACAATTTTGACTCTCAAAATAAGTTTCGTGCTTCTTATTTCTCATTTTAAGTTCACTTTACGACACTAGCGATTCGAATACGCAAACGTGCTAGCCGTACAAGACTCAGCTCGAAGGTAAGTGTTTAATGTAGGATTTAGCTTATCCCACTCGGTGGACCGACGATCTGGTGAAGGGTCATCGAATCTATGGAATCCAAGACACAGCTCGAAGGTAAGTCTTTAATGAAGGACTTAGCTTATCCCACTCGGTGGACTGACGATCTGGTGAAGGGTCATCGAGCCTATGGAGACCAAGACACAGCTCGAAGGTAGGTGTTTTTAGTATTTAGCATTATATCTTCCTCGGTGGACTGACGATTTGGTGAAGGTCGCGGGAACACATAGCTCGCAGAACTGACGACCTATATGAATGGGTAGAGGCCTCGTACCGGAAAGCGAAGCGTGAGACGTCCACCCACAAGGTGGACAGATGACCTCATAAAGATTGCAGGAAGGCGCTGGATGCAGGCCGCTACCAACCGATGTAGATATCATTTGGTAGGTTAAAAAGATTGAAACATGTAGAGGCTCCTTAAGAGCAAAATATTTGACGATTTGTAAGAACTATTTAATAGTCTACTCTATACAAATAAAGAAATTTTGACTTTGACTATGTTCAGCAATGGACGTCCTATGCCTGAAATGATAGTCTAAAATAAAAATAATTGTTTCAGGCATAGCAGAAGTGCCAGAGGCAGAGATTGCAAACGATTTGGGCGGAGCGATGCCTGTTGTTGGTAAGTCTGATACATTGAGGCCCGAGCAGTGTCGTGAATAATCAAAAGATCATTATTTCTGTAGCACTATTTCTCATAAACATTTACGATTACACTCACATAAAATTTTAAAAAATCTCGAATAGTTCAAGTTTTCAGCGTGCCAATGAGTGCTAACGGACTGTCAAATAGTTGCAAAAAATGGTTCTGTTACTTCGCATCTCGCATCTTTTTATCACACAGTGTGGCTGCTAGTGACATCTCGCTCGCTCAGTCCTTTGTTGCTCTATTCCGCTAAAGCCCGGTCTGCGAGCACGTAGAATTTTGTCCAATGACCCCAAGCTACCCATCCTTATCGCTCGCGCGTAATTATATTGCTGTCGCGACTGTGCGACGGGCGCCCGCAGTGAGTGTGCGAGCGCGACAGCAACATAATTACGCGCGAGCGATAAGGATGGGTAGCTTGAGGTCTTTGGACAAAATTCTACGTGCTCGCAGACCAGACTATAGCTACGAGTATATTAACTTTATGGTATGTATGTATTATGTATCATTTTTGCTACAGAAGGTGGAGATTTCTACATAGCGGCGTACCCTTACACTTCGGCCGAGCCTGGTGACCTGACCTTCGAAGCTGGCGAACGGATTGAAGTCATGAGGCGGGACGGGGACTGGTGGACCGGACGGATCGGGATCCGGTAAGTTATTCATCATCATCATCATTTCAGCCACAGGACGTCCACTGCTGAACATAGGTCTCCCCCAATGACTTCCACATCGCACGGTTGGCAGCGGCCTGCATCCAGCGCCTTCTTGCTACCTATATGAGGTCGTAAGTCTTAATCCCTAGTCTTAAAGTTCAATTTACCCCAGACATCTGACGGACAGCTTGAAACAGTGTCGACAGCTTTGCATTGCAAACTGCAGTATTCTACGTACACAATACACGGAACCGCAGGAGCAGTTTTGCCTTTTTTTTTTATCCACAACGAGGAAGCTTTTGGCCTGTATCTCACCTGATGGTAAGTGACGATCAGGCCGAAGGTGGAAGCGAGCTTCACCTGGAATCCTCAACCACGGAGGAACTGGCTATCTTACCTCAACTGACGGAACACAACAATGCTGTTAACATTGTTGTTATGGCGACAGACTTAGGTAAGATGGTGGTAGCTAACCAGGCGGACTTGGAACAAGCCCTACCACCAACCAAACCGAACAGAAAAATCTGCCCCCACTTGGAATCGAACCCGGGACCTCTGCGTCTGAAGCAGGTGGTCTTACCACTAGACCACAAAGGCGGTTAAAGCGGACTGCTTCAGGCGGTTAAGCAATCGCCAGGCATACACTAACTGCTCGAGCTGTCGACAGCTCTCGCGCAGTTATCCGCCCGTACTCTTCATTTCACGTCGCGTGCGCTTTACTTGTTGAGCAGTTAATATCAACTGCTCTACCTGTTAATGCCAACAACAATCCCTTCTTATCGTGTCGACAACAAACCTACACAGTGTGAGCCCAAAACTTCGCCACAAGAGTGGCGTTGTCAGTAGCCTTCATTAAATCTTCCTGCGTGCAGTTGCTCGGGCACTCAAGGCACGACGTCATGTGCTTCATCGACTGGGGAACAAAACCGCAACTGCACTCAAAAGCAGGGTACCCATCTGCCATGTAGCACGTAACGTAGCATGTAACGTTAACATTAAGCTCGCTGTTTTGTACTGGGGCCGTTCAAGTATTACGTAAGCACCAAGGGGGGGTGGGGGGGTCTCTGTTTTGCTTATTTTGGATGACATGGGGGGTAGGGGGGTCTAGATGATGATTACGTCATCGTTAGTTATTTCATCATTGCAAACGTTGTGATAGGGATAGAGACATGCGATTTTTGGTTTTACGAAGGTAATACGATAGAGAATAATACAAAGTGATAAAAACCACCGGTTATAGGGGCATTTTTTGGAGAAATTTATTAGATAACCAAAAAAACACGAATTTAAAAGCAGTTTTTTTTTATCAAAAAGTATCATTTTTTATTATTTGTTGGCCTTTTTGTGTATTTTATGTTTTTTTTTTTTAGTATCGCCTGTTATTTAGCATTATTACTGTTTTTACTTTATCAGGATATACCGCTTAGTTTAAAAGTAATTACGTTTTCTTTACAATAAGTAATTGGAAGAAAAAAAAATCTATAAAAAAAATTAAAAAAATATCAAAAATTTTTACCTCTTTTTTGTCGATAAAAATATCTAGTTTCATCTATTTTTATATGTACACTTTAACCTGACTCACACTGATAAAAAACATTTATAACTAAAAATGTTTACGTAAGCATAGGGGGAGGGGGTAAGTGCTTTGCTTACTTTTGATGACAACGGGGGCGGGGGGGTAAAAAATGGTAAGAAATCTGCTTACGTAATACTTGAACGGCCCCACTGAACATTGTTGTGTGTGCAATAAAGTCTTTAAATAAATAAATAACGTGTCCAAATTGTAATATCTTGTAAAACCATGTAATAGCAAATAAATATTTCTGATTTCTGAAAAAAAACTTCAAGTGAGTACGGCTCGTCCACGGTCATCGCGTATCTGGCTGCGAGCTCCTGGATCCTACTGCGAGCCGCCTTTGTGCTCGCAGTGATACCGCCACTCGGCGGGTCGCTGCAATCTCCCTGCGAACCACGCGCGAGCATCTCGCAGCGGGCTCGTGCCTATGTACTCACTTGATACAGTATCTGATACATAACATGCTCCAGATTGTCCTTACTACGGCCGACTTGCGTTCTATCCAATCCCTAATATTACACAGGACTAAAAACTCATTTATTTTTGCAAATAGGCTTTTAAAAAGCACTTTTACACGTCCCAATATTAACCCTACCACTGCTTCGGGACAATAAATGGGCCAGTGCTGAGAAGAAGCAGCGCAAGAAACTCAGTCACTATTGTCAGCCTCCTTTTACGTTTACAATCTTTAAAATATACAAATTATAGTCATAAGTATTGATGCTACCTAGGTAGTTAAAATTGTCAAAACCTAATTTAATCAGTAATCATTTTTCTCCCCAGAACGGGCATATTCCCCTCAAACTACGTCACCAAAGACACAACCTCTTCCACCGGCGACACCATCAGCACTATACCGGAGGCGGCTGAACCGGAACCGGAGCCGGCCAGCCCGCTGCCGGCGCCGCAACCGGCGCCCGTCGCCGTGGCGCCGGAACCGGATTTGGTGCAGGTAAGAAGAAGGAATGGACTTTTTCACTTTTTTTAGCAGTGGTAGGGTTATACTGGGAATGTAAATAAAATAAATAAATAAATATCCTTAGACATTTTACACTGCGCTTCTAGTCCCAAACTAAGCAAAGCTTGTACTATGGGCACTAGACAACGGATATAAACATACTTAAATACTTTTTTTTTGTAAATACATACTTATTATACATAGAAAACACCCAGTCCAATACAAGCAAATATGTTCATGCACACAAATGTTTGTACTGTGCGGGAATCGAACCCGCTACCTCCGGAATAGTAGTCCGTTTCGAACCACTACACCAAACGGCCGACGATGATTGTGTTCGTCGTGATTGGCCGATGTGATTTTTGAAAGCCTATTTACAATAATAAATTATCGCCCATATTCACAAACGATGCTTGCTTAAGAGCAGCAGCAAATCGAACGCACAGCGTTGAATAGAGCTCTGCGATTGGTCCGTGTGTCACTCTGTGCGCCCACGCGCACTGTGAGACATCATAGTAGTTTGTGTATATGGGCGATAGGGGCAGAACTGCCAAACATAAGTGATAAGTAGCAGTGATATAACTCGTAGAGCAGATGGCCGCTGGGGCAGAAAAGTTCTCTAGTGGCGACCACAGGACTAGTATGGGTAAGTCTCCTACTAGGTGGACCGACGATCTGGTAAAGAAGAACCTGGATGCGGGCAGCGCAGGACCGTTCTTTGTGGAAAACCTTGGGGGAGGCCTTTGTCCAACAGTGGACGTCTTTCGGCTGAAACGAAGAAGAAGAAATGTCAAATGCCCATGTTGTACCCACTCCTCTGAAGGTTGGAGACACTACACTCGAAGTTGTTGACAATTATGTATACCTGGGACAAACAGTCCAGTTAGGTTCGAGAAAGAGGTAAATCGTCGAATCCAACTCGGCTGGGCAGCGTTCGGGAAGTATTCTCGCGTCCGAAATACCGCAGTGACTCAAGACAAGTCTTTGACCAGTGTGTGTTGCCAGTGATGGTATACGGATCTGAGACGTGGTCGCTTACTATGGGCCTCATAAGAAGGCTCAAGGTCACCCAAAGGGCGATGGAGCGGGCTATGCTCTGTTTTTGCGTGATCGAATCAGAAATGAGGAGAATAACAACTTAGATAAGGTATTTTGTTTCAGCCAAATGACCTCCACAGCTTGGATATAGGCTTCCTCTAAGGATTTCTACAATGATTGGTCTTGCATTACTCGCATCCAGGTATTTTCGTACCGGAAAACGCAGCGTGAAGCGAAAAAGGTAGCAGGAAGGCGCTGGATACAGGCCGACCGTGCGATGTGGAAGTCATTGGGGGAGGCCTATATCCAGCAGTGGACGTCCTGGGGCTGAAATGATGATGATGATGATGATAAGGTATTTTCCGGAACCTTCAGTAGATGGTCGATCTACCTAGTGACATAATAATAGTGTCCAGATTGAGTGATCCAGTTAATTAGTTCTAACTTTCTTTGTTTAGGTTTTACAAATTTAATACCTTGCCATGAAGTTTTCACAGTTTTTTCCTAAATCCTCTCAAAATTTGGTTGTGGTTGGATGAGTTTTTTTGAAAAGATCACTCAATCCACACACATACTATTTTGACAGGCTATGTATGTATGTATGTTCATCTGTTCCCTCGTAACTTATAAACTACTTATCAGAATTCGACAAATGACATATCATTAGAAGCGTCTTAATTGTCCGCTGGCTATCGGCTATATGGGGTTTCACAAAATCTAATGTGGCGCCCTCTAGCGGACAAAACATACAGAGTAAAAAAATTATGAGCAATGAGGGTTTTCGCGAATGAAAGATCCGCTAGATGGCGGACGTGGATTTGGGGTCTGACTGCTGCGTGATTGGTGGATTTTGACATATCTGTCAATGTTATGTCAAAAATAACCAATCATGCAGCATTTGGACCTCGCGTCTACGTATTGCCATCTGGCGGATTTTTCAATCGCGAAAACCCTCATTATATTGCTGTCGCGACTGTGCGGCGGGCGGCCGCAGTGAGTGGGTGAGCGCGATAGCAATATAATTACGCGCGAGCGTTATGCCAGGTAGCTTGGGGTCATTGGACGAAATTCGTGCTCGGCGACCGGTCTTCACCTCCAGTATTAATGTGACGTGCTAATTTTGTTTCACCCTGCATAAAACCAATTTTCTTTCCTTCCAGGAGCAAAAGTCCTCAACCCCCGTGTCATCAGAAGTGGCAGCCATTACGGACGCGGCGCGCCCGCCGTCGGCCGCCCGCCGCGACTCGGGCCGGGACTCCGCCACCGCGCGACGGAAGCCCGAGGTGGCGCAGGCCGTGGCTGCCTACACCGCCGCCAGGTACTGTGGTGACGTCACACCGTGCCGCAGCCCGGGGATAACAAACAATTGCGCAATATTGCAATCTAGCAAGACAATACAAAGCTTACTATTAAAAGAAAGAAATGTATGTTAATAGGGCGCCCGCTCAGTTTTAATTAGGACACCTTGTAGGATTTCTCGACACTGGTTTTCAGCAGGAAGCCCTACAACTGGTGTAAGGGTGATGCACCATCTTACTTTAAATTTTTTAGATTAATTGAACATTTAAATTCATTTAAAAAAACTTTAATGACTTATTTAATTAATAAATGTTATTATAATATATCTGAATTCTTTGACGATAAATCTAATTAGTTTATGTAACTGCCAAATTTTATTGTTGTCTGACAAATTGTATGCTCTTTGAGCGGAACATAGTGATACTACCTAATGTAACATGTCACCATTTTTCCTATGATTCACAATAAATGATTTTGTATTTGTATTAACTTTAACAAACGTCAAAAATCTGTCAAACTCCATACAAAAAGCACCGGTTATCGTCATAGTTACCGTTAAAGTTAGGTGGTGCAACTCAGCCTTAGAGAAGAAGAGGCTGTTAGAGAAAAAGCAACGGTTACAGGTAATATTACAGTTAAAATAAGGTGCCTCAGCCTAACAGTTTATGTTTGTTCCAGCGCCGAGCAGTTATCCCTGACTAAGGGCCAACTCCTTATCGTCCGTAAAAAGGCAGACAGCGGCTGGTGGGAGGGAGAACTCCAGGCCAAAGGGAGGAACAGACAAGTGGGCTGGTTCCCCGCTAGCTATGTCAAGGTGAGTGTCATTGACAGTGTCGCCACCTGGCATTACCCTAATTTAGGGTATTTTTAGGGTAGAAAATTATTTAAGGCCTATTCAGACCTAAGCGGTATTCGCTACCGTCTGCGGCAGAGAAAACCCAGTGGGTATGCGGTAATAATACTGTTCAGACCTAAGCGGTATTCGCTACCGTCTACCTATGTACCTTTACCCACAGCGGCAGCGAATATCGCTCAGGTTTGAATAGGCCTTTAATGTAATTTTCAGGGTAAAATAAATATAATATTTTCCCAATGAAATATACGATTTTAGGAAGAAAAATACTGCAGATGACATTTCTATGACTACTATGGACGCATTCCAAGAATGTTTGGAAACTAAATATTAATTAATTAATTAAGCCTTTTATTTGGACAACAGTATACTTTACTGTACATTTATCATCACACTATTAAATAATATGTTTTTTTATACAATTTTATTCATTGATATATTTCGTGCTTCTTTATTTTCTGTAGGCCCGTTTGCCAATTGGCAAAGGCCTCGGAACTAAATATTAGTTTATAATAAATTAATTGAGTAATTTATTGATTTGGTTCATTAACAAAAAACAGGGTAAAAAATAATAAATCAGCCTAATTTAGAGTAAATTCGCTAAACGTTAGGTTAAAAAAATCTGAGGTGGCAACACTGCTGTCACCGTGTCATTAGTCATGTCAGTCACTGCTAGTATAACTGCGGCTGGTGGGAGGTAGAACTCCAGGCCAAAGGGAGGAACAGACAAGTGGGCTGGTTCCCCGCTAGCTATGTCAAGGTGAGTGTCATTGACAGTGTCCCGACCTGGCATTACCCCAATTTAGGGTATTTTTAGGGTAGAAAATTATTTAAGGCCTATTCAGACCTAAGCGGTATTCGCTACCGTCTGCGGCAGAGAAAACCCAGTGGGTATGCGGTAATAATACTGTTCAGACCTAAGCGGTATTCGCTACCGTCTACCTATGTACCTCTACCTACAGAGGCAGCGAATATCGCTCATGTTTGAATAGGCCTTTAATGTAATTTTCAGGGTAAAATAAATATAAATTTTTTCCAATGAAATACACGATTTTAGGAAGCAAAATACTGCAGATGACATTTCTATGACTACTATGGATGCATTCCAATAATGTTTGGAAACTAGATATTAGTTAATAATAAATTGAGTAATTTATTGATATGGTTCATTAACAAAAAACAGGGTAAAAAATAATAAATCAGCCTAATTTAGGGTAAATTCGCCAAACGTTAGGGTAAAAGAATCTGAGGTGGCAACACTGCTGTCACCGTGTCATTAGATGTCAGTCACTGCTAGAATAACTGCGGCTGGTGGGAGGTAGAACTCCAGGCTAAAGGGAGGAACAGACAAGTGGGCTGGTTCCCCGCTAGCTATGTCAAGGTGAGTGTCATTCACAGTGTCCCCACCTGGCATTACCCTAATTTATGGTATTTTTAGGGTAGAAAATAATTTAATGTAATCAGGGTAAAATAAATATATTTTTTTTCCAATGAAATGTACGATTTTAGGAAGAAAAATACTGCAGATGACATTTCTATGACTACTATGGATGCATTCCAAGAATGTTTGGAAACTAGATATTAGTTTATAATAAATTAATTGAGTAATTTATTGATATGGTTCATTAACAAAAAACAGGGTAATAAATAATAAATCAGCCTAATTTAGAGTAAATTCGCCAAACGTTAGGGTAAAAAATCTGAGGTGGCAACACTGCTGTCACCGTGTCATTAGATGTCAGTCACTGCTAGTATAGATGACCCAAGCTGAACTGTCCCACCAAACTCAATGACAGGGGGGCGCTACCATCGTTCAACTATATGGTTTCCAACATGGCAAACATCGGAACCAGCGATCCGGTATTGACGGTGGCGCCCCACTGTCAATGTCATGGATAGGACAGTTCAGTATTTTGGAACTATATAACTGCGGCTGGTGGGAGGGAGAACTCCAGGCCAAAGGAGGAACAGACAAGTGGGCTGGTTCCCCGCTAGCTATGTCAAGGTGAGACTATTCCCACTTCCCACCTAGCCAGGATCTACAGCTTGGACTATTTGACTATTCCCACCTCTCGTTCCCACTGCTGCAACTCCTGTGTAGCCAGGATCTACAGCTTGACCGCCAATAACACAACCAGTGAAGGTCAAGTTTGTCCCGGGGGAAAGTTAAACTGTCATTGGACCCGCAACGAAATCAATCAGAAGAACATAGGAGATCGAAATTAAGGTTCGATTTCCCTCCAATCCACAGCTAGTATGTACAGTCNGCGTGGGCAGGCCTCCTACTAGGTGGACCGACGATCTGGTAAAGGTCGCGGGAAGAGCCTGGATGCGGGCAGCGCAGGACCGTTCATTGTGGAAAACCTTGGGGGAGGCCTTTGTCCAGCAGTGGACGTCATTTGGCTGAAAAGAAAGAAAGAAAGAAAGAATGTTGTAGGGACACATGTAGTATGAAAGGTGTATGTCAGCGATTTCGAATGCTTGTGTGACGTGTGAATCAAAGAGTCGGCCAGTTACTGCGCACTGACCGGCTCGGGCAAACGTGTTAGCTTTGGGAAATTTAAGTAAATAAAAATTGCATTTCTATTGTTCGGTATATTCGTATTTCATTGAAGGTCAGTGGCAGTAACTCCCAGGATAGCTAGGATCCTCACACTTTACCAACTTGAGTTAACTTTGAGTCAGATAAATTAACATTCTTATACAGACACTAAATAGGTACACTTACACGAGTTTATAAAATAGGTTACGATAAAAACCTACAATGTCATCTCTGCATTGGCCAGTCCTACAAGATTGCACGAGCAAAATTCTTTTATAATTGCGTAATTTTTCAGACCCATAATGAAATACCTACTGCCTTTTATGAATGGCGGAATATTATGCAGTGACTTCTTCACATGACCATCGGAGTAATAATAACGTGCATAGTACGCTGTTTACTCGCGTGTAAAGTTACGACTCACTACGTAAATGTCAATATTATTGTTATTAATAATTAGCTTTATATCAACCGAGGATAATTAATTGGATATTTAGTTTTGCATTTAAGCATTCTTAACAGATAAGTATTTTCTGTGTACCTACCTATTAAAAGCTTTTCCAAAGAAACAAAAAAGTTAAATGCAGTGTATGCAATTAGTTATCTCCTTAAATTAGTATATTATGCTGATGAGATCACCACACTTTTGATAGTAATGAATAAGTGTAGACCACGCTCATGTAATGTAAGTAAATATAGCTAAACTCAACGGAACATATCCGAAAGTAGATAGGTAATAGATAAGTTAATAAATATAATTAGACTCCTACAAGTCTCATATTTCGGCCCAAATAGTGCTTAATGTATCAACATTCATTATTAATTAACCTTCCCGTAGCACTGAAGAGGTAATAACGATGAATGGTACGACGCTAAGAAAGGGATATGTCTGCCATTTTGTTGTTGCTACGAGCGATGCTTTCAAATAATTTCCACTTATTCTCGTAGGCCAAGAGCTCTCATCCTGCTAAATAATGGCTTGCCTAATGGAATTCCTACTTTAGGAACTTGCTTTTGGAGGTATTCACTCACTAATTAAATGATTAGGTACCACTATTAGCTACACTTTACTAACAGTAATTTATCTGCTTAAACTTGTTTAATAAGTATTTAATAGTTTTATTGTTAAATATTGTAAAGCTTTCATGGAGGAAACGCCCGATCGTTGTGTGAATGATCCGCATGATCCGAGCTGAGACTGGATCCATGAAGTCCAAGGCCTAAAATGCCATTATGTAATGGTGCATTATGGAAGAGGTCTTTGCCCCAGAATCGGATGTGTGAACAAGACGCGTGGGTTGTGATAATTATGCTTAATCGATCTTCGATTGTTATACGTTATTTAGTTATTAAATTCGCTTAAACTGCCATTTTATTATCCAATAAACGAAGTAGGTAACACACTTCATGCCTCAATATTCACTCGATGGTTTTAAGTCTGCGTAAAAATAGCAAGTCTATTAGCAAGATATTCGTGTTTAAACCTGACCCGGCCGAAGTTTTTAATGTGCTGCAGATATTCTTCGAGTTAAGCTCGAGAGCTTCATTTTTTAGAATTCATACGACTCATAAATACTCCGCCTGTGCAGACTTCATTTGTAAATAGTTCACCTTTTTTAGTCTGCCGTGTGTTCGGACAGTTAGCAATGCAAGTAGCAATGTTTATGAATCATTTTAGAGCTTTCCTTGTTATTTTTATCAAGTGGTAGACAAAATACGTTATTGAGAGTATCTACTCAGCCGGTCTCAGCCACTGGTCTACTAAACCTTAAGAGGCATCTTCTACTCTAACCACTACGAATTTATGGGTTTCCTACCTTATGTCCTCTGCTGACTCGAGTCCGTTGCCCTAGACAACATTGTGATGGCCTAAGTATTAACTATTTACGATGATTTTAATGTTAACCACCGAAGAAAAGTTAGAACGCAAACTGGCTAATTAACGTTGATGAAATTCAGCCGAATATAAGCTACTACGTGTGCATTAATTAAGTAAAACTTACAGCACATAACGGCATTTTAAGCTGTTAATCCATTTTATGACCAATTGACATTGTAACTGGATTGTCTGAGTTCTGTTATTAAGTCATTTGACTAAAGTTGTTTGATTTAAATTTTAATAGCGACGCCAACATACTCGTAAGTAGGCAAAGAAAAAAGTCTTTAGACATTAATTGAGTCGATATCTATTGGTTATTATGAATATCTGCTCATCAATCAAGATATATTTTCGATATGAATAATGAATGCGACAATAACGAGGCGTATCTACCGTTTCAGAGCTGCAGAGAATTCTGCAGGTTGACAAAGCTGTTTTTTTAATAAGATGTTTTTTAATGAAATATCTGGTATTTTATAGTTAGTTTTCCAATTAAAATAATTGAAGGTAAATAATTATTATTTAAATGTGAATATTTCATTAATCTTTACACATTATGCTGAACTATTTATTGATTTACATACTTAGGTACTTAACTACCCATGTGACATGCAATAATATTATTTGGATTTGGATTTACCTAACTAGTTATAATGAAATTAATAGCTGCACTATTACCTACTATTTTATATTGGCCAGCATGTATGAAAACATTGATTAAATATTTCATGTACGTAAAGATTAATATAACCATTACGTAGGTATTACATACAGGTAATGTTGAACAAACAGGTTTGATTTTGCCCTTGCCATTATGTGCTATAATGGGAGTCTGAGTTGGCTCATCATATTCATTCCGTTCGCAACTTATTGAAAATGGCAATAAGAAAATCTAGTAAATGTTTAATTGAAGGTTGCATGTAAAAACGATTGCACGATAAAATGGTGGGACTTTCAACTGGAAAGTATGTCTTAAAATACACCCAGTATCTATCATGAATGCGAACCGTTAAAATTGTGTTCATTCATTCCGCTTCTAAAATAGAATCCGTTTTAGAATGAAATGAACTTACGAGTAACTAGCTCTATGAACAAAAGTTTGAGAAGCGAGAAAGCCAAAGTCCTAGATTGCTGTGTTACTATAGCATCATGTACGCTCAGTACACTGAATAAATCAAATAGATTCAGAACAATACCATAACAATTATGAACCTTTGACACCTCGAACGTGAGACGATCCAAGCTTTAGCACGATATCCCACAGTGATTTTCCTGAGGCTTATTATCACTGTTGTCAGACAAAATACTGTTAGCTAGCTGTATTTTTTCTTATGTTGGGGTTTGAAGTTAATCATGATATGTTCTTCTCGATTACGTGAACAGTTTACTACTAATCAGTTTTTTATCTTTAGTACAAGAAGTGTATAATTAATAAAACTAACTTGATGGATTTTTTTTGTAACTTGACAAGTTTCTGCTTTATCTTTAACAAATATTCATAATTAGCATTGTATTAATTAAGTATTATTGAATGGAATATATTTAGTATAATCTTTTTTGTAAAGAATAGGCTAAACTTTTTTTTGTAAAGATTACTCCTGTAAAATATATTGATCAACACTAACCTATGAAAGAAATTATTTCTGTTTTGCAATGTTTTCAGACCCAATACAAAATCGAGGCACCCCGCGTCGCTAGCTTATAACGTTATTGTCAAGATTTTATGCCATTTATTTGACCAGAATTCTTTAGATGCAGTTTACAACTGAGTTAGACTTTACTACAGCGCTTGAAATTCACGCGCATCATGCCTCTAGCAGTTTTTATCGCAGATTAAGCTGGATACGTCATCTCGTTGACATTACCAAGCGGCATTACGAAGAGCATCCGGTTTGTGTTCAATCCAATGCCTGTATGCTGATATCTGAATCACCATCGGCTTATTTTTTATAGTTTTATGAGTAAGTAATAACGCAATTCTTATTTTTTCTAGTAACGTGGTATTATAAATTGGAAATATGTCTTCCAAGCAACGCCTGTGTGACTGGTTTACTGTACAGCTCAAAGGCTGATTGATTGAGAACAAGGTAGTTACATGTATGAATGAATAGCTAAGATCGCGATTTATTAACTTTTGATTTGTTTTGCAAACTTCACAGCGTGAGGCAGTTGGTTATAAAAGAAAATTATAAAAGAAATTAGGAGTTCCGAGCTTTTGATCGGAAGTTAGATTAGAATTGAACGTTGTTCTTCGAAGAACTTGCCAATTGACGGGAAATATTGGACGTGATTTATGGCCACCGCGCCGGTACCTTAAAGTCAGTCATATAATTAGAATAACGAAAATGTAATAAATAAGTAAGTAGTAAAAAAACTAAAATAATTATTTTTATTCTAGATAAATCATCTCATTTCTACAAGTGAATAAATCCTTCTCCCCTTTGTGTTACGTAACACACTCAACTCATGCGTTTATTTCTGCAGGCAAATATTGTGTAATTAAAACCTGTTAAGGGCCGGCGTCTACAGTCTTTGCATACTTTTTGTAAAGTTAATCACGAATCTACGAAAGTTGGCGAACAATTTTGTTCGTTTGTTTTGCATTCGCGAGATAATCCATAACGTGCAGGCGAGTGTGCGACGGGTTCGTGGCTCGTGCTATACGGAAACAGTTAGGCAGATAAGTACTAATAACACGTCTAGGATGTTCGCAAACTGCGCAGTTTTGCTACCTGCTATTAGTTCCGCGGAGGCACCATTACGCGCCAAGACAAAGCGGTTAAAAGTTTTGGTAATTTCGTTGGAAATATTAATTTTAGATGATGATTGATTTTTTTATAGTTAATCAATGAGTCGTGCGGTAGGACGGGCGGGTTAGCTCATCCTCCAAGTATTTTGGTAGTTTTTGCTGCGCCGGCGCACGAGAAGGCCCCGGCGGACACGACTCCAACAAATGACGGCATGCTCCACCGACCAGTAACGTTCAGCTTTTCCCTTTAAGCGCTATTTTACACAAACCTAGGTTTTTTACACATTCATAAAAGTCATCATAAATTAAGCAAATAACATGCTTTGAATTTTAAATTACGCAAATATTTTTATACAGAAGAATACAATGTAACACGTTATAGGAAGATATTTTAATTAAGATTTACTCAGAATATTTCAGTTTATGAAGATTAATTTATTGTGTTCTGGAAATCATACCCATTTTGCAATAAATTGTGAAATTATATCGTCGCAGGATATGCTTTGGATAGAAGACACTTAACGGTGTTCATTATGAATAAAATAACGAAAGCTCGCATTTATACAATGTGTCTTATATGTATACTCGTTCGATCGATCTGTGCCAACTTTAATGAACAAACCTGTATATTATTTAATTCGGCCTTCATTCAAATTATTAATGGACGGTGTTTAAACTCCAATAACAGTACTTTCTATGGCGAATTGAGATGAGATCGAAAAATCGATAAAGAATAACCCGGAAGTCTAATTGCAGTAAAATTATATGCCAGTCTAATTACGAGTCAATTGCGAACCTGCACTTACGAAGGCGGGTCAAATTAACATTGGTAACATTAACATTCTATGTACTTAATACATAGAAAAATATATTTACTTGCATGCTTTATGTAGCCCAAGTCGGTAGGTACTAAACGTTGAATCTGATGAGAAGTGAAAGGTGGCCTATAATAGTAGCAAATTGAATATTACTCTTGTATGCAACTGTAATTAAAATTCAATTCAATCATGGAACTGAAGACTAGTGATATCTACTAAAGATGAACGTATGAATTACACCATAAAAGTTTATATTTCAAATTATAACCACATATCATTAAAATACAGTTTTATTAATATTGTTGCATATTCATCTTGAATTATATTATAAACAAACAGAGGGCAATAAAAAACTCACTTATAGCCTTTTTTCGAAGCGGGAAAAACATCCGTTACGTATAAAAACTGTATTGTGTATATTTTAACGGCTACAAAAACGTACTCGATCTGTGTTTACGTTTATTTTGATAGAGTTTCTCAACACTGTCAAATGTTAGTCAAACATAATATTAGCAGAGCCCATTGAAGATTGTTTTTGTGACAGTTAAAATTCATTCATACATGTGTCTGAATGACGCGCACGCGCGACGCGCTTTGTATTAGACATCAACGCTTGCGCAGCCGCTCGTTACGCGTCGCGTGGTTACTACGCGTTCTTTCAGTCCATTCGTTGTAAAGTATTAATTTTTATCAACAAAAACTCATCAGATGACTGTGTTCCTATTTATAGATATAGCATAATACTCTTGATTAAGTCAAGGCAAAATGTATTCTTCAACGTTTATGTCTTCTATCGCAATTCTGTCCTGTAAATGTACTAATGTAATAATTATATTATAGTAGGTAATTTTCCATTTCAGTACTAGGTAGAGTACCTATCTTCACTTCACTTCATGACGTGATAACGTTTTAACTTATTATTAACGAATCATTTTTAAGAAAAAAATAAAAGACCAGAAAAGTAAACGACAGAGTTTTAATTATGTTATAACGATAAAGACGCCGTACGCCCGTAACCATAGGTATAATATTAAGAAGCTTAACGAGCCAATAAGCACGTTCAATTATGTACTGCTGAAGATACAATTCATGTATTTACTCGGCTTTATTGATATCAGCGATTACGCTACCGATGTTTATTGTTGCTAATAACAGTCGTCGACTGTCGATGCAGAGTAAGAAGCTATTCAGCAACGCTAAATGAATTGTCTACTCTGTTATTACAATCGATTATACAATTAAGTAGTAATTATACAATGTTGCTGTGGCGAGCGTGCAAGGTACCCCTGCTTATGATCCAGTAGGAACAGTAGGTTCATTGCCAGATAAACCATAAGCAAGTTTACTACATCTCTGTTTCAGAGCGTAAGTAGATATCAATAAACTACGACGTGAAAATTTTGACGTGAAATTGACGACTAGTGCAACATTAATGCTACGGTATGTATATGGCGTAGTAAGGTCATTTACTTTGTTTAAGGACTTTGTCACACTGGATGTGGTCTGCAGTCAGGTCAAAGTAATCATACGTACATGATGCGGGCTGCGTTCACTTTGATTTAACCTGACCGCTGATAGCATCCAGTGTGACAAATCCTTTTATGCCTAGATTTTGGGCGTCGCGTATTTTGATAAAAAAATATATCTTGGGTAGGTCTACTCTGTTCTCATGCCACCATGATTTTTGCTCTATACATTCTGGAATTGCTTGCTACCCCCACTTGATGCACTCATAATTTAGTTTAGGGCGTACACAGGCGAGCTTTCTATGCGTTCCTGTTTTATAGTTCCCTGCTGGCGCGGGATGCGTTTTTCCTAAGTACTGCGCATTAATGAGCTTCGTTATAAAGTAAGTCGAGGGTCCTTAGCTGCCATCCAGCGAGATTGCTTTTCGCGGGCGGCGTCTATTAATAGTTATTTATAGGTGAAACAAAGAATCGCGCCGCACGAGTATGGCTCGTGCTTTTAGGGTTACCTTCCACTACCAGACTTTAAGCCTCAAAATTTGTGTAGTTCAATACGTCTGTCTACGTTTTTTTTAGCAACTGCATTCGTTGTTTAGAAACAAGTCATAAAAACAAAACGTGCAGCAGCAATTCCCTGATTTTGCAGTTAATTCACGATTAATTTTAATATTATTGATTTTATAGCCAATTCAACGTTTCATTTATTTCCTCATTGCATAGGTATATTAATAATGTGCGACATTATCAAGTCATATTTTTGTACGTAATTATTATTTTACGTGATGCAGTTTTTAATTCAGATTAATATAATATCTAAACTTGATAATTATACAATTTAATTAGTTTGCTTTTGATAAATATTAAACCTATGGCATCGTGACAGACAGGTCTTCATCTGCATCATGCAAGTAGGTAACACACGTACAACCTGATGCGTCAAAAGGTTCACACATATTGCAATAAAACGACTCTCAAAGATACGTACAACGCTCCGCGAAGGTAATTTATGAAACAACCTACCAACTGAGATTAAATTATATAATTATTATAAACGTACTTTACACAACTATAAAGTATATCGTAAATATCTAAGGCTGTTATGCGCACCCAGCCAGGCACGCAGGAAGCCGAGGAAAGGTTTCGAGTTAATCTAATTCTTTAGAGAACTTGTAAGCTGGAAAATGTTTAGGCATTTATGTTCACTCGTTTAACCAAGCAACTCGAATATTATTCTTATACATATTTTTATATATGTTACAGGAAATGTATGAAATCCGTCATTGTATACAATTCCTAGGATTTGTGTATAAGTCCTAAAATCACCCGGAAATGTGTGATGTAAATTATATGAGACACATTTCCTAGGAAATTTACACATTTCCTAAACAGCAATCGGAAATGTAATTAAGATTTCTTTTTTTTCTCCGAAACTTAAATGGCTTTATCGCGCCGCGGCCGCTGTGTATGTGTTAGGTCGCAAGTCTAACCTAACCTAACCGAGACTTTGTTATCCAGCTACAGGAGTACTAAAACCTTCATGCCAATAATAGTTAAATAAAAGAGATGTTAAAATTAGGGTTTTCCAATACTTCAGCGTAATATGCGTGATGACGAAAGAAAGGTATGCCAATAGGCAAATATTGTTTTCAGCCAAAGTATAATAGTGTGAAAACAACTTTCAGGCTAAACAATAATAGTTGTGAGTTAAAAGTACCTATCGGCCAATGTGGTTTGGCTAAATGAAATTTTAGGCGTACTGAGGGGCACCCGATCACACGACCGCGCTTGTGCCGCTTAGTTTTATACATTTCCTAATACAATATTGGAATTCTATAAAAATCCTAGGAAAAGTATACATGTCCTAGGATATGTGCGTATTAAAAAATCTCTGAAGCAATATTTTATACATTTCCTAAATAGCTTCGGAATTGTATACATTTCCTAGGAATAGTATACAATTCCTAGAATTCATACATTTCCTGTAACATATACATAAATTAATTCAGACCACAGGCGTCAAGGCACACAAAACTTATAGCATTTGGAATACGAAAAGCATTTTAATTTGCATAATGTTACCATTTTTGTAATTTCGAATTTTATGGACAATTATAGAAGCGTTAGCGATCGCTTTTTGTAAATAAATTAATTGGCGAAAAAAATACGATGATTTATTTATACTGACGCTTGTTTCTAATATAAGAATGATGGTATCACTTATTTTTGTTGTTACATAAGAATAATACGTATTAGCATTATACACGCGAAAAGTAGGTTAGGATGTTTGTTAATTACCTACATAACGAAAAACTACTGGGCTGAATGAAGTTTTTAAATGTGCTTTTAAAGCTTATTCTTCAAAATAGCAGGATTTCTCTGATATTTTTTTATCAAAATTCACACAGACGAAGTCGCGCTCAAAAGCTAGTATTAATTTAATTTGATAAGAATTTCCGGGTATTTATTTAAAATACATAACTTTATTAGATACCTATTCTTCTTTACTGATGAAATAGGTATAATTTTCAAATACGATAATTAAATATTGTACAGTCGCGGAATGAAAAGGTTCGTCAGTTTTCAAATTGATTCCTTCAACGAATCGCGAGCACATATTACCTTTTGAAACTATGTTACAGAATAATCTCGAGTTAGAGGAAATAATCTTTAACTGTTCGTCAGCAAAGTTCAAAATTATTCAGATCAAAGTTGTTTGACGATTCATCTTGTCAAGAAGATTATTATGATTGATAAACTAAAACCTTCTTGTTGGTTCAACCTGCCATTATTATTTCTTTTAAATAAAAAAAACTATTGTCAATTGGTCAATGTCATCATTGCATTGCACTGATGGGATAGAAAAATAAACAAGCAAAACCTTATTCGTTAGCAAACGTCATATTTATTTAAATGTTTGCAGCACTGTTTCTTTTACTGTTATGTTGGCAGGTTTGACTCTTACAGTACCTAGTGCAAGCGAAAACCGACACTAAGGTGACGAACCTTTTCATTCCGCGACTGTACATGTGATGTGATATTACAAAATGGTACAGGTTATCAAAGATTAGGTAAATTTAATGTTTTTTGAGAATTTTAATTGCAGAATAAACACTCAAAACGACTTGAATGAAGCATTTAAAGTTAAAGAAACAAAATTTTGCGTACATTAATTTCCCACGAAAAAAACAATTGATCCTTCAAGTTTTAATCTAAATCATCTTAAGAATGACTGTAATGCCAGTAATACTGAGATGTAATATTTTTATCAACACGGAAAAGTTATATTAAGATCTAATTAGGTAATATATTTTTGTTTGTGATAAATATTCATGTAAGCATATTAATGCTGCGCAGTAGATAGTTAAATATTCGGTGAAATAAAACTTTTAATGATTGTCCTCGAAGCTTTGAAGATTTTTCTATGATAATATTTTTGAAATATGTATTAGAAGAAGGTGCAATTAAGGCGCAGTGCGTAATGATGCAAAGCCGATTAGCTAGTTTCTGAGTGCAGCGTGCGCCTCTCCGAGTGATGACAAATTAGCCAATGCACTAGACGCGAGGGCCCGCTAATGACAGAACTGTGAAGCCGCGGAGGGGTTACATGCCGCCAAATATTATTTTGCAAATGCTATAACATGACTCAATATTTTGTAATAATGATACTGATATTGTAGTATAGCAAAGAAATAACGTGTGTATTATTAACTGATTGATATAATATCGTTAATTAGTGTCATAAGTAATAAAGACATGGAGTACCTATTATGACACAAAAAGCTAACACAAAGCTTAAACGGGGAACCGCTTGAGTGAAAATGTCTTAGTTAACATTAAGACACGATAGACAGTTGAAAGTGGATTTTATTGGGAATTCTACATGATCTGATTTTGTAGTTTGTAAATTCGTGTCTCTACTCTAGCGACTCTTCGCTTCAATGCTCTCCCAAACTTTGTTTATAAGCGTCTGTGAAACTGCTGTTTCTACTGGTCTGTGGGAGGTATTATTGCAAGTGCAGTTTGATGTGAGCCTTCCCGCCATACCCTTGAACCTAAGTGGCAGCTCGCGGCCGCGTTGCCAATGACCCCGCGCACCGCCGCCCGCGCGCCTCCCCCCGCGCTCTAATCGTTATGTAACACACGGCGAACCCTCCTGCGACGTACCAAAATACCCAATACATGCCAATTTCCCATCTTACAACCCACAAGTACATTTAATTGCCCAACAAGCCACCAAAATCTTCTCTCCAGCGATATTGGGATGCACAAACAGGTTTCGAGCGAATGCAGCTTCTTGCCAACACTGAAGGGAAGTTAAAGTCACTGAACTTGCACTTCGCAAGCTATATCTCGTTCCTTACCTCATAGTTCTTGTGATTGTAAAATTACTCTTTGTGAGATGCTGTTATTATAAAGTTGGGTTTTATGAAGTAATAGCATTTGGAGAATTTCTTACTTGTAATAATATCTATCCTTTGGAGTTTACTAACGAGCTTTTTAATGGAGAAGTTAGATGCGAGTAGACGCATACTTTTTTTGGAAAATAGCGGTGACCGACTGATCTCTATCAAACTTGTCTTGGGATTATTTTGCATTTCATGACGTTTTTTTCAGAAACATAATGTTCTAGGTGATTTATTTACTGTACTATAACGGTGTATGACAATATGGTTTCAAAAATTCTTTTTGTCCAAGATTTTGACCAAGTTCTTTTTGTCCGGTTTTGACCATTTAATAATGTAGAGCTAATATTTTGCGATTGCTAATTACAAAGTTTGATGAGACAGTTTTAAATTGTTTCTGATGGTAACTTTGGGAAAATCACCTTTGACTCCATTGTAAAGTTTACGGTCTTATTCATAATAAAATGCTAATATAGGTTTAAAACCTACATTAGCTAAAACGTTTGATAGGCTTAAAACACTCTTATAAACCTCTGATAAAAAACGTTATTCATAATCGTTTATAAACCTTTGATAGCTAAAACAGAGTTTAATATTTTCTTTCCACAGACTATACAAAAAGAATGAACGAAAACAGCTTTTTTGGTGATTTAACTTGATGGACCATGTAAAATCATAGACAAATCGCAGAAAAAAAAAACAAAAAATTGGCAGCTGTGACGTTTTACTTACTGACATTGACATTTGGCACGAAAATTTAATAAAGTTTTCGGTTTTTTCGATCAACTCCCAAGTTTTATCAAACTTTTATAAAACTTGGGATTGTATGTTCTGGATTCTGTACCTCTTACCCTGTACTCTGCAATAAGCTCTTACGACGACCCGGCTAGTTACATCGGATACTAATTATGTCCATGACGAAGGAGAACAGACCGCCTAAAAGGCAACGATCAGAAAACTGGTTGGAGGAAGATAAGGTAGTACTTATTTTTAGCCTGATAAAGTGCCTACTAATTTTTGTAGCATGGTTTTATTTATGTTTGACGCCTAGTGTTTGCTTTTCAGTATTTGCTGAAAGAGTTGGTGAAAGAAAGAGTAAATGCAATCGAAAATAAAAATACAGACACTAACACGAATAAACGGAAGGTTGCGGCTTGGGCTGATTTACAAACAACGTTGGTACATCTTTTGATTTCTGCCTTCAATATAAAATTTTGCCTTTACCTGTAATTCAAAATCCTGTCATTTCTTTTTCAGGTTTAATTCAATGTGCGCTGGTATGAACCGCTCCATTACCCAGTTAAAATCGCAATGGAGCCTCATAAAAATCAGTGCGAAGAAAGACAAGACCATTGCTAGGCAGGCTCAAATTAAAACTGGCGGTGGTCCACCATTATCAGTGCCTGACGATAGGGCTGATGATATAGCATCTTGGTTGCCCAATGAATTTGTAGTCGATGTTAACAGATTTGACTCGGACTCAAATAAAAGTGAATTAATTAACATTCAAGAGGAGGAATCAACTCAAAATACGCAAGATCAGGAATTGATAAATAATGAAGAAATCCAATATGAATTGGTGGTACTTGATGAAGAAATAGAAGATACACATGCTTGTACTACTAGAGGCATATTGGAAGATAAAGAAAATAAAAAAGTAGAGGCAAAAGAAAATAAAGCAAAACCTAATTTTAAAGCACCAGCAATCAAAAAAAAAAGGAAACTGTTAAACAAAGAAGGCTTAATTGATTTAAGCAAAGTTAGGATTTCCGAAATTGCAGAAACAGAATCAAAATGCCGGATTGAACTGCATGAAGTTCAAATGGAAAACGAACGGAAGAAAGGGAGAAACTTGGATCTTGAGCATCAATTATTACAGGAAAAACTTAAATATTACACTCACATTAATAAAGAATAATAAGTCTTTTGATGTTAAAGTTTTTCAAGTACTAACAGATTCTAAATAATAAGTTAGTTCCTCCCTTACTTCTGTTTGTTTTTAATTTGTATTTTATGCAGTTCCAATCCGCATTTTGATTGTGTTTCTGCAATATATTTAGACGGCTATGAATATGTTTACTAGTCATAACTTAATAAGAGTTTGAGATTACTATTAACTAGCTGTTGCCCACGACTCCGCCTGCGTAGACTACTATTTCTGTAACCTACAGGATCTGTGCATTTTTCCAGGATAAAAAGAAGCCTATATGTTATTCGAGACTATATAATCTATCTGTTTTAGCAATTTATTTGTTTATAAGAATTGAACTGTGATTTTTAGTAAGTAAGTTTAATAATTGTACTTAAATTAGTGATATAAAGTAAATACACATATGCCTAGTCACAAACATTCGCCTTTATAATAATAGTGTAAATTATGGTTATTTTGTTTTAAATGTAGAAGGTTGATAACCTCCGAATAGAAACGTTTATACTTAAGCAATTTCTTTGTTTTAAAGAATTGAACTGTGATTTTTAATAAGTAAGTTTGTTGAAACTAATTGTACTTAAATTAGTGATATAAAGTAATTTGTTTTGAATTTTTGCAGAATAATTGCTTTTTTAAAGAGAACTACAGGTTTTGTTTTTGTGATAGTAACAAATTGGACTGAAAATTGAAATACAGGTATTTTTCAATCAAATATTCTTTTTATTTTCATTAAGATGCCAGGAACAGTATCTGAAAAATTAAAATACAACATTTTCATGAACTCAAATGACATTACATAAAAGTAAATCGTTGGAATTTATCAAAATGTATTTTAGTACCATTCAAAAATGTTGATTTATAAAATTTTGTAGTATCAACTGCGACCTACGCCTCAACAATGAAGGTCGGTTGTCGTGAACACTGTTCTCCGTCGAAAGTTGCGGAGTTACAGGGACCTGCTCCATATGTTGTTCTGAAAAATATTATGAATTTGTCAACATTTTGTCATAAAGATTTGTATTCCTTATGTACAGTCAAATTGATAACATTTACCTAACAATGTGTCATTCATATCAATGGCTATATTATGTAATACAGCCAATGCTATGATCACAGCTTTTCCATTTTGGAGGCTTACTGGTAAGCCATGGAGTAGGCATTGGAACCGCTGCTTCCACACCCCAAAACACCTTTCAACAGTGTTCCTAGTTGAGATGTGAGCATTATTGTATGCTTCTTCTTCTGGACGACTAGGCCTTAAAATAGGTGTAAATAGATATGGCAGAAGAGGGTAGCCCGAATCGCCAATAAGGCGTCCTCTAAACTGCCTATCCTCAAATCGTTGTTTTATATTGCTCTCCATAAAAATTCGACTGTCATGTGTACTGCCTCGCCATCTAGCCACTATATCCATTATTTTGAGGTCAGCATCACAGACAACCTAAAATAAAAAAAACAGTATCCTGTAGGTAATCCATCCAATAATATAGTGTTGAATGTTGCTAAAATTTAGATCATACAAAGTAAAAATTATAGACATTATTAAAACAAATCTTTCTCTGTTGTAAACTGTATAAAATCAAAATATATTTTACCTGAACATTCAGGGAATAATAGCCTTTTCTATTAATATAGTACTGGGCCATGTCACCTCCGGTTTTTTTAATTTTAATGTGGGTGCAATCTATGGCTCCTATCACCCCAGGAAAATTTTTAATTGCTCTAAATTTGGCACTAATTCTTTCCTGCTCTCCTATAGTGATAGGCATTTTGATGAAGGAATTTGCCTTATTCGCGATTGCATGCGCGACTCTGGCGCATATCCGGCTCACTGTCGGCTGACTTAGGCCATGGAGGTCACCAGCATCATCTTGTACCTGAAAATGTATGAAAATAATTATAGCAGCCACGACAAAGGGATAAAATAAAACACTTTTTTGTGCTTACCTCACGACGTCCCCAACATCTTATGGCCACTAAAACTTGCAGTTCAGGACACGTGCCACCACCTCTAGCGCTCTGAACCAGATCATCTTCCACCAAATCTATGATGGTGCGCACTGTGTCCTTATTGAACCTATATTTTATTTTAAAATTTAGGTCCCGCAAATCGAATGGGTTGCTTCGTTGGCGGTAGAGCTTTCTACGTCGCGCTGGGTCGGCATTATTGGCTAAATGCACAATTGCATTTATAGCATTCATTTTCACAAGCAAGGATCACAGCAAGGATATTTTGAATAAATAAACCAACGAAGTGACATTCATATGAAATGACATTTATAAAAGTTAGGTTAAAATAGGTTTATTAGAGCTTTAAACAAGGCCCGAGCTCTCGATAACTTATCACACAGATAAAAGAGGATTTTAGCGCTAAATGACGATTATGAATAACAATTTTTATCAAACGTTTTATAAACCTCTATTAAGCATTTGATAAAATGTGAAAAATGATTATGAATAAGACCGTAAGTGAATTAAACATTTACCGTAAGTTTCCTAACATTCAGAGAAGTACTTCATAATCCACTGTGTTTTATAAGTATGTTTTTTAATATTCAGCCGTTTAAATCTAAGAATTAATAATAATATACCTAATATTATTAAAGAACCATATGTAATAACGAGACACTATTTAGCACAAGGATGGCAATAATTATATCTGAATGGACAATAATTAGTGCTATCATGATTAAAACATTAGTGCATCAGTAAAGATTCTTTATTACTCTAAATATTTTTCCTGAATACCGATTGATCATAACACGGTTAACTGGACCATGAAGTAGAGGGGTAATAAATAAACTTTTTGTTTGAATATAAACTAAATAGCTATTTTAGAGACATTTCCATAACATATTGTTATTGGTAATGCAAGTAGGTGTAGTTATAAATAACGTATACATTGTTGGATTTATTAAATAAATCGTTTATTCCGGAAAATGTTTCGTCTGAATGTAGGTAGGTCCTATTTGATTGGGATTTAAAAATAAACAGAATTTTCCTTTTCTTTTCCCTTTCTTTTCCGAGTTTTCCTTTAGTGATATTTTATATTGTTCCATGTGAGAAATTAATAAGTAGGTACCTAAGTAGGGATACAATTTACTTAAGATTTGGTATCAAGAAACACACTTTCTAATTCTAATGTCCGAAGTTCAAGTTCGTGTAAGTACGCAGAGAGTACTCAAAATGCAATTAATGTAACTAGAAATGTATGCATTACAGTCACGCAATGTAGCAAAAAACACGTGTGTACCATAAATCCAAATAAAGCCCTCAATTTGTGGTGATCACGGCATGTCTTATAACGTAAAAGCGACGCAGCTATGTTCTTCTCATTTATCTGTTGGGCAAGAGACAGCGCGAGCGCCGCGGGCTCTTGTGCTAGAATTTTGATTGATATTTTTTGTCAGTTAACTCGGCCACAATAAGATGACAGCGGCAACAAGAGGAGTGCAAAATGGACGTCGTAACTGAAAGTATCAAGGTTAGCCGTTGGCGGGGCGGCCGAAACTCGGCTAACAGTAACAGTACACCCACAGGCGACACAAAAACCGCGCACCCAGGCCGACTGCCACCGCGGACGCCACCTTTGTGCTGCAGCCATTCAAATTAATTACTTTACACTTGTGAATGGAGTGCAAATATCGTGTCCCATATACTCGCAGCGATAAGGATTCAATTAGTTATCGTGTACCAGCTGAACGTTCACTGGTGCGCGATGATTTCGCACATTTTTTTGTCAACGGAGAAAGTTCTACGTAGATTGAATATGAATGACAAAGCTCTATTTAATTAACGAGTGTATCTATTTGACAATATTTTTTGTGATGAGTGGGAAATATTCAGCTTTCTTTGGAGTGTTCAAACAATTAAAGGCAATTTCGTGGTGGCCGGGACTGCTTCGGCCGTCGAGTGGTCCGCTGAGACCGCTTTCTCGGCCTCATTCTTGACCGTGAGTCGGAAGGCGCCGTGCTCTCATAGTCGACAAACCGATGTATCTATGTCGATTGCTTGTAGGCGGCCTTGAGCGGCAACTATTAATTTGTGTGCAGAGCCGCCAACGAGGTCCCGTTAGCAGCGCCTGAATCTCAAGCCCACTCGCCGATATCAGCAGTAGTCTCATAATGTCACATCTTCCATCTTGCAATCGATAGACAAGGATACTCACTAAATAATGCCTTAATTTAAATTCTGTAAGTCAAACTGGTTGGTAAATAAATGCAATATTAGCATTTAGCTCTAAAAACTACATTATCTATTCTATGCTTCCATTAGTCGTCTTATGATCAACTTGAATATGATTGTCTTCGATACTTATTATTTAATGTTCTGAGAATTTTGTTCCAGTAATTAAACTGCTTAACAATGCATTGTGAAGTGTGAATTCACACAAAGATCATCTCATTCATTCATAGCGGTGCTTCCTTGGCAAAAGGCTCGGCAACGCCGTAGTGACTTAGCGAAAAGGTGCGAGTGTGGTGATAATGTAGAGTCGTGTGTATTTTGTGGAATTATAAGCTTGGCATAATACGTTTGTACTCCTGTGTAAGATATACCCATACGGATTGGTTTCGTTTCAATAGCTATAATCAACAAGGGTGTAAACGACACAAAATTGAGTCGCATGTATCAAAAGACGCCAACGTCTAAAATCATCAAGTGTGAAATTGTCTCGTTTATTTTATGTGAGCATGACCAATTTTGTGTAAGAGCGTAAGAGTGATGTAAGAGTAGTTTTCCACTTCGGTGATTTTGTGAGCGTTTGATAAGTTTATAATATCGTGTGAAGAGTTTATCGCCGCTGTGTCAGGCTCGATAATTTTAAAAGTTTATACTCGTGTAAGATAAATATGAGTACACTATCTTCAATAATACTTTCGACCTCTAACTAAAGATACCTAATATAACTTCTCATAGATTATGTGACTTGTTATTAGCGTTCTATTGTTTTGTGTACCAGCTCAAACTCCAAAGGACTCTACCTAATCCGGACCAGTACGCCCGGCCCGGATACAGTCCGAGCACATGTAACAGTTACCCAGAGCCGGCTGAGAACCGGACGGCCGGCCGGCTGCCGAAGCCGCGGCGCCGCGCTTGTGATCAGAATTTGTTTATGTAGCCTGGGAATAGCAACTCAGATAGTGCTCTCATTTACCCAGGGAAAACCTTAGCATTTTTACGCGCAACGCTTTGCAACTACGAATAAAGTCATGCATTTTAAAAACTATGCGGGCACCGATTTACATAGATAGGAATAAAATTACTCCACATAAAATATTATTTTTAATTCCGCGAATGGCAATAGAAAGACTGATCTAGTATGCTGATGGCTTCATTGTTGGCACGGATGATTGGCCAAATTGCTTTTTGTACGGCTGCGGCCGCCACGGATACACTTACTATCATTCGAACCTATCTATTTATCAACTTATAACGAATGCTGAATACTTTTGTGGGAGTCGCGGTCTACTTTTTGTTGCTTGGCTTACCATTTAAATTGTAAGTAAGTACCTATACTGTGTGAATGTTTGTTGTTCTTATTAATAGATGATAAATAGAAGATATTTTTGTACGGATGACCGCACATAAAACTACACCGTGGCATCTCATACAGTTGTATTAAGCGCTGCTTTGCAAAAAATATTTCTGATGAAAAATGATAGCTTGATATATGCGGTTGACTGTACCAAAGCTATTTGTTGGATAATAACATGAAACACGTTTTTATATGATTTTATTAATATACTCGGTACATCTGTATAATTGTAAAATACTCGTACGTTAGTGACTATTTCCACTCCTCGTTCCCACCACTGCAAATCTTGTAGCCAATCACAACCAGTTAGGACATTATTATAATACATTAATATACATTACAATTTTAAACTTCTCATTCGATACATATGTACTTACCACACTTTTCGCATACTTAGCACCTTATAACGATGCAATGAGCCGATGTATCTAAGTATAAACAAGAATAACCAGACCTACGAGCGTCGACGGTTGACATCTAATATGAGTTTGATTGATTCTTTTTATAATGGTCATTGGTGACATGGAAAAATGATCGGCTGCGACTGACAGGCTGATAATTACATTGTGACCTGGAGGCACATCACGAGCATTTAGACACATAAAGTATTACACGTAACCTCAATAGTAATCTAAATAACAAAATAATTTTCAGTTGACTCAATCGTACTTATTAAGAAAACATAATGATACCTGTAATTACATTTAATTACACAAGTCAAAATTTTAATGTGACCCCTAATATAAAAGTGAATCATCTTATTTCTTACTTGTTTTATTTTCAGTAATCATAGATAAGTATACAACATTTAGTAGCAGTAGTTGCAAATTCAGAAAATGACGCGATCGGGCAGCGGTCTGCGCTCGCGCGGCGCGGTGCGTGCGACGTGACCGCGCGCGCCACCGACGACGTGAGACCATTGTTGGCTCTAATAGGTAATTAGCTGGGTGCCGTTACCCAACACGATCCGATCGCCCAGCCCCGGCCCACATCACTTCTCTAACTTCTCTAGCACTGCACCATGGAAAAGTTTTATAAACTACGCGGAAAACTAGCACGAACTGTCAAAACTGACAGCCCAAACTCCGTAGTCATACAAAACAATGGCACCTATATCTAGAATTGTAAACTAGATACATATAACTGTAGCCAGTAAACAATCGTTATTGTGTATCATTAGAACATAGAAAAGGTGTAAATGTAAGAGTAGGTTTAAATGGTAAGTGATAGTGCTTGTAGAGCCAGACTAACCCATTTCTTGCTTTGCTAGATGTACCGTAATGCTTTGTATTACTCATTGAACTTAATTTATAATCTAGATCTGGTAGAGTAGAGACCTCAACTTCAGTGATTCCGCTGATAAATGTTGTTTCAATCATAAATGACCTCATTATTCAGTTTGAAATTAAAAGCGGTATTTAAGTTAATATTAAGGGCTTGTAGATGCAATCTATATTATAAAAGAAAGTCGTGTTAGTTACTCCACTTATAACTCAAGAACGGCTGAACCGATTTAGCTGAAAATTGTCAGGGAGGTAGTTTAGAGCCAGGAGAAGGACATAGGATACTTTTTATCCCGTTATTTATTGCCATTAAGGCGGAACAAAGTTCGCCGGGTCAGCTAGTCTATTATATAAAAGAAAGTCGTGTTAGTTACTCCACTTATAACTCAAGAACGGCTGAACCGATTTAGCTTAAAATTGTCAGGGAGGTAGTTTATAGCCAGGAGAAGGACATAGGATACTTTTTATCCCGTTATTTATTGCCATTAAGGCGGAACAAAGTTCGCCGGGTCAGCTAGTGTATAATATTTTAAAAATGATTGAAATATTTTGTAAAGTTATGTGTCGCCCCACTTTACTTTCATGTTATAGCCCCACAAATTACCTAAATGTAGTGCACTCTTTCACCGTGTGTTCGTCTGGCAAATTACTAAATAAATCTCCATTCTCACGTGAGAATGGCTTTAAACGATAACGGTACAGATTGTTGAGGCACTATAACATTACCAGTAAAAACAAAAGGCGGAAATACCTACATGCTTTAGAAATGATTCTATAAATAAGGATGATCACACTTGAAGATTAACGTCGAATGTACTTTATGATAATGGCTATATTATTACCATTTATAACTATTACAATCAACACTTATGCAAAAAAATAATCGCCTTGCAGAATGGAGACGACGGCATTGCTCACTGTGCGGCGCGACTCGTTAGTCTTGATACGGTTTGTTTTGACCAGCAGTTATTATAGGAGATGACTCAATAATCGACCAGTAAACGATATTTAATAAAAACCCATAAAATATCTTTCAAGAAAAACATTTTCGTAGCAAAACCTGTAAATTCCTTCTTAACCGCACTTCACGTACATTATTTAATCGTCGGGTTGTAATCTATAATTATCATCTATCTAATATTATGGATAGGTCAATTTGTTTGTAAATATGTATGGTAGAACTTTATACAAGTCTCAATTATGTCTGTGAAGGGTAATCTGGGCGGGAGGACGGATTTAGATTTTCGAAAAAAGCACTGAAAAGCTCTACTGTTCGTGAGTATTATTTAATTATTATGGCCACCAGTAGTTGAAGTATATGACTCCCGTATATTGCGCAATAGATTCCTGTATCAAGTCATAACCAAAGCCGCGGGTATAACTAGTTTGAATAACATAATGGCTAAACAAGAAAAATGTTATTCGTTGCTCATCGTAGCCGGATCTTGCTTGCACTATTTGCGTTTTACTGATATGACTAAGTGGGGTTCGGGCTGGACGCGTGAGGTGATCGTGTCGATAAACATAATGAACATATAAATAAAAAAAGAATTCGATACGGTAATTTGACTAACTTAGATGTTTATGAAGAGTTGAGAATTCTGGCCGCGTTCATTAAAAATTTATTACGAGTTTCGTATATACCAACGCTTTGTATTGTATTGTCTACGTCGGTTATTTTGAATCGGCGTCTTCATTCGTGGGCGTCCTTCTCAATCTTTTGATCAATATCGAATTCACGTTTAGATGATCTTGGACTGTGCTTTACCACGATTATTAGGTACACCTAACTACATCAATTAAGGAGCGATAATAAATTTTAACGTAAAACTGATTAGTAATACGTGATTAATGTTAAATCATTGTGAAGGTAAGTCGGGGCTAAACACAAAATCCGCGCTCAGGTCACGAGCGGGATGAGTCAGTACGAGGAAGATGGAGGCATGGCGTCACCGCGATGCGCACGCTTCGACGGCCGACGCTACAACATTTGCAAAGTACTCTTCAAGACCTCTAACTCGGTAAACATAACATTTTATTATCATCTCAATTGTCCGTTGCAAGCGACATCTTTTGCACGGATTTTAAATATGAATATAATAATAACATACTTCAGGAGCTGGGCGTATTTATTGTTACGTCATTAAGTAAGTATCGGAAATCGGTTTTAGCTTGAAAATATGAATTCACTGATGAAGTTACAGTAATGTACAATTCTAAAATCAAATCTAATATTATGTACATTGTTTTTGGTTTGTCGTCTCTTTTTTCAGTCTGACTGTGAAAGCTTTCGATATGTAGGTAGGTACAAACTCACATCACCGTAATACATTTTTGGAACGTATTCGTAATTTAATAGCATAATTTATGTTAGATTTGCTTACAGTTAATTAAATAACTTTAACGAAGTGTTAGAACAACAGGAACTCTACGTAAAATTGTGAAATAAAAATCAAATCGAGCTTTCCAAGTTCATACTTATCTTCCTTTAACTCCGGCTCCATATCGGAAAATTTAGTTCTAAGAGATCGCAAGAGTGCACCTATCTTCGGACCTAATGTACCAGCGTTCCTGTCAAAATTACAGCTCATCTCTTTCATACTTCGGGAAGTGTACTTATCTGAAATAAATTAAAACTGATTATCTATAGAAATGGTTCCACACACACAAACATAGATCCACAATGTAATCCATAACGACCTTCTTGTCATTGACAGACAGCATGCTGGGTCATCGGATTGCCCACTTTTTCACTTTCAATCAATCATTATTTAGTTATTCTATCACTCTCCACTCTTACTTTTTCAAACATATTGTTTTGTTCGACCGCGAGCATAAAAATTAGGCTACCCCCGATATTTGCTCTGAGTGAAAGCGCAAATGTATTTTTTGTTGCCGATGATATACAATCACTCACGCTTCAAACTTTTCAATATGATTTAACTAACTGAGTAGTTAACTATCGACATGAATAGTAATTTAATTCTTGTGTGGTTTCGTACCTAACAAAACTTGCAAAAAAGCATTTAAGAATAATTTTAGATATAATTCTAAAGCTTAACAATTAAATAAATGATAACATCAGAAAACACAATCATGGTCAAGGTTTCAAAGTCTTTACGTTGCAACGTAAAACCCAGACTGATTTTGGTAGTTTTCCCAGAATTAATTCATAATTAAAGGGTTTTGCTCTTGTCGGTGGAGCAATTTCCACTGTGCCAGTACCTTCAACTTCGTGGAAGTCCTGAAATTTACTTACAGAGCACATAAGCCAATTTAAATGATAATTAAATGACATGGTCAACTTATTATGGCTCTACAATAAGAGTATGTTGATATTTAGGTAGGAAGTGAAGGAATAATTTACTCCTTTTTGACCCTTTGCCAACCGGATAGTGACCCAGCTGGCACTGCCGTTGTCCCATAACCGTTGTGCGACACTGTTCTATCTATCGGGCATGCACATTCGAGTGTGTTTCATTGCTTATTCGTACCTTCGCAGAAGCTTGCATATCTTAATGGGCGAGCGAATGGATCTAATCTGTATCTGAGGGAGTCTATTAACATATGCACTCCAACAATGTTGGTTCAATTCTCAATAAATTCGATACCATTTTCCTCGTAGTTAAAATAATATAAAATTGTAATGAAAACTGTATAAATATGAACTCAATGATTTAATAACTGTTCGTGCTTTTCAACCGCATGAAACATATCACGACGCAATAATATTTCGGGCTCAGAAGCCGCAGATGAATTCAATTTCCAGCAACAGTTGCGTGACATAGATTCCTCTGAACTCCTGGAAACGGTTATAAATCGCATGTTGTAAAGCATAGAGCATTTTTCATTAGCGCTGTGTTTATACGAGCACTTCCTGCACATAGCCCGGCAGGCGCTCCATTAGTATTTTTTGTGTGTTAGGTAGGTATACGTGGTGTTCTTAGTAGCGTCTCACGAAGAGGTGCAACGTGATAATTTGAGAAATAGATTGTTACCGGTTCTTTGTACGTGTAATGAAGCAATATTTCGACAATCCTCTGTTTTGACGCTCTGTTCAATACGAGTGCTGTGGTCTCGATAATTTACACTTGTTTGCGGTGCTCGCTCGCACCCACTTACCTTCGCACCCGCTCTATTGTTTTGCTACAAAAACTCCATATTGCGCTATTGTTTCCGAACTATAGCAAACACTTGAGTACACACTTATCTTAGATAATGATTGACGAACATTTCAATTAATCGTATTGAATTGATAACGAAAATTACGCATTTCTTCACAAAACATTTATCACAATGCTCGACCTTTACAGTGTTTGCTTTAGGTATTGTTTGCGTTATTGTCTATATTGACTTTGATCAAGTTCACTTAATTTTCCAGGTATGTGGACATGTGGACATGTGGACTTGTTCATAGCGTACTCGACCTAGACAGTGATTCCAAAAATATATTATCATCCTACATTATTGTGTCCATTATAAACTCATTAGTGTAGCGGGCAACGGCACTCGGGCCGGGCGCCAAATTACCAACATTATCAATTTATACTCGCCAGTGCACAAACAAAAAAGTCGAATGTAGATGGCCGGTTCCCGTTAACAAATTCGTATTGTGCAATGTAGGAGAAAAATTGTAACGCATGTTTCGGACGCGCTCTTTTTGTGGGAGGGTTTGATACCGCTACGACGTGTGCCCGAGGCAGGGCCTACACTTGAGGGCACTTACAACACTTACAAGCTACTTATAATTTACATATTGTTATTTATTACACATATTATGTTCACAAACCCTTTTTATAGGGCTCTAAACCAGATCTTAGATGAAGGGAACCCTTAAGAGCTCAGATATATTTTTTCATGTCATTAGCATTTTTTTCAGAAACAACTGTAAGTACATATTTTGAAACATAAGTTGATATCTCTCGCGAGTTTTCCATATTAAAAGTCAAATGAGGGTGCATTAATTAACTCAAAAGTTTCAGAATGCCTGTAATTTAGCTTAACCTACAAAATAACCGCGTTCACACGGCATCATGCCGACGTATCGTTCAAAATCGCTGCATGTGTAGATTTGGCCTTAAATGCTTTCACTGCTCTGCCTGGTATCCTTCCGTTTGGCCAAATTACTTTTCGCCAAATTTCATTTCGCAAACAACTTATCGCCAAAGTTTCATTTCCCAAATGAACTTTTAGCAACTGTACTTTTCGCAACTAATTCATTTGGTCAAATTATCATTTGGCCAAATTTTACTTGGCAAATGTTTATATAGCAAATGTTTTATGTTGCCAAATATTATATCCCAAATAATTTGTTTGGTCAAATTGACACTTCACATACTTACCCACCGTTACCCACAAATCAAAGCATAAGGCATATGATCATGGTTTTCACAATAATTTTATGTAAAACATTGCAGAAAATAGTATGGTTGCAAAAAGTAGGTATTGCAGAAAATAGTAGGTTAGGTTAGGTTAGAACAGTGACGGCGTGGGCTCCGCAGCGCAATACGCTTATCGGCGTGGGCTCCGCAGCGCAATACGCTTATCGCGGCGGTAGGCCGGGACCTTGTACTGCCCAGTATAGTCAAAGCTATGCTGGACAGCAACGAGGCCTGGGTGGCAATGGCATCCTTCTGTGAAGACGTGATGTCTCAGAAGGAAGCCGCGGAGCGAGAGCGCGAGGATGATCCAAACGCGCCCTCGCTCCGGCGACGGCGGAGGGGTCAGAGGAGGCGACAATATGTAATTTTATGTAAAACATTGCAGAAAATAGTATGGTTGCAAAAAGTAGGTATTGCAGAAAATAGTAGGTTAGGTTAGGTTAGAACAGTGACCCTTAATGCGCGAAGGCGAGCGAAGCGTGCCGCGGCAGCGGCCGCCGAGCGCTAGAATCACCTCTATTGTTAAAGAATCATTTGGAAATTTCGATACAAAGAACGAAACAAGGAAATTAATGTAGAACAAATTTTATATTAACTCCCCACTAAACAAAATAATAACCACAAGCTAATTTGTATACCATTCTATGCACCAATCAAATTATTTTGTAAATAGTTTATCGTGAAATATTTTTGCCTAATGAAACATTTGGCAAACCATACTTTGCCAAACAATAATTTGCTAAACAATAATATGCCAAAAAAAACATTTGCGAATTAAAAGTTTGCAATAAGTTGCTTTGCCAAATGAGAATTTGCCAAATGAAAATTTGCGAAACGTTGTTTGCGATGTGATAATTTGGGAAACGTTTTTTGGCCAAACATTAGTAATCCGCTCTGCCTACGTCGCTACGCATCAATCATCGGCCGCACGTACGCACTTAAGGTGCTCTACCAAAGATTTCCAGCTCTACTTTCAGAAATCAATCTTGTTGACTTTCAATATTTCAGCACTTTTGTGAAAAATTGATTTCTTTTTGGTTTGGAAGTTTTTTCATATTGTTCTTGAAAAGGAAAATGAATAGGTGATAGGTATTCAATTTAGCTTTGCCTGATAGTACTTACAAAGTTTCATTTACAAATAAATTCAAACTAAGTAATACTTTTAGGTAAGCTTAAGTAACCTTCGTGTTTCCAGTACTATTAAAGAAAAACCTAATACCTACTTATGTTGCTTAAGAATAAATAAACAGTAATGGAAAATTTAAGTGAAACCTCGGGAAAAGTTTCACTATTTTCTTGACATTTTACTATGTTAGACGAATATTTTATAAAGCTTTTTCCTGTTTCCAAGGGACAACATCACTCAAATTCAGCGTGATGAACTGTGATTAGGAAAACAAAAGTTTGTGTTACTTTGCTACATCAAAAGCTTTATTCAGCTTTTGTTTTTAAGAAGTCTCCGTTTTGTTTTTTCTCTTTCACTGAACTGTCATAAGCGTCCAATATTACATTTATTATTGTGTCAAAGAGGTTACTGGAGGTCTTGAAGGTTTTTCTATTGATTTTGTTTTGTCGTGGTCGCAGCCGCCTCGCCGGTGCTTGATAGCGACGTCTCATTACACCCTCCATTTATAATTCTGGGTTGCACGTTAAATTAATTTAGGTGCATGTAGTGCATGCGCGCAACCATCCTTCACCAATAGACAAGATTTATAGCTTCAGGCAACAAATGAAGCGGGAGTCAATAACAAACACAAGTAATTTAGTAACATATTTAAGTGATTTATAAATCTTAACATTGAAAAAACATGAGCAACTTCAATTCGTATACTTAACACGAATCGTTAACTTTATTTCGTTGTTTATTGTATTTGCGTTTTGATTACACAGACGTCGTGTACAGGGTGTGGCCAAATTTGTTAATTTACAAAGTTTTTCTGGCTTTCAACACGCGTATAAATATCAAAAGTTCGTTAATTTAATAAAATCGTGCATGTCTAATAATGTAATTCTACACCAATATTTGTTTGAACAGTGTCCGATGTTAAAGGTTACTTCCTGAAGTGGGTGCGGGATTGCGCAATGAAGACTCGTCACGTACCCACGGTTTAGAATTTACACGGCGATCATCATTTATTCCACTATTAGTTATAGCAAAACGATCGGCCTTCACAAGGACGCGGCTATAAAAGGTCGTTAACAACGTTTTCAATTCGATAATGCTTGAATAGTGAGTGTTACTTAGAGCAAAATAATTTAACGTGTATTGCAGCTGGATTAAGGGAATAAATGTCTTGTTAAAAAAGCAATTTGCGGTTGTATTACTTACTGGGCGCGGCGAGGGCTATTGCGTCTCTCCCTCCGAGCGACCCCTCCCGAACTTCCCACCTGGATCCCATTTCTTTCAAGTGCTCGTTTAGTGACTCGATCACGACTCTGTGATCATTTTTGAAGTTTACGCGCGCTTTATGGGGATTTTCCATCGAATCCACTTTTTCCATCTGTGAGGGGAACGTCTTAACAATATTTCCTGGATGCTCGCTACCTACTTATTAACTACCGTTCCTGTTTATCGCGGTAATGGTTGTCGGATCTAATAAACATAACAATGGGAAAAATACTCCGATAATAGGATTCCATTATGTTATGGGGGGTGATTGATCTCGCTTTCTCATATCCGTTTGTCGTGACGTAGAGTGTATTAGTTCCCGACAATTCCTTTGTTCCTTATTTCACGATGGTAGGTTCATACTAGTTAATATCAATAACTTGTTCGACGGTAATTTATCCTTTTTCTTATTCTGTCTGAATGGTATGTGATTAATAATTATTTGGTAATTTAGCGATGTTTGTATTTTACTTTTTTATGATATATGGAGTCTTATTGCAAACGAATGCGAAGTAAAGGATACTAAAATTATATGTTTTCGGCACTATGAAGATTTGAAAATAAAAAAGTTTTGACTCTCTTCCGTAAACATGATAAATCAATATTACGGTCAATAGGTCACTAAATGCCTATCAAACGTCTTAAACTGCTTACGATTGTAATGAGTTAACCAACATTAATTTATCTTATTTGTGATGCATCCAGTCAGAGCGTAAAGGTACTGGCTGTGCAGTAAAAACGTGAGATGGTGTTTCTGTTAACGAGTTTATTTGATTTACTGTTCAATTATGGACTCATGATATGAGAAGAGCCATAATGTATGTACTTCCTCCTCCGCAAGGTTCCCGAGAGCCCGCTTATCAAGGCGCCTGCTGAAGAGCTAAAACATATGAATTTACATAATAACAACCTCCAGCGCGCAGAATAAACATGTGTTTATACTACAGCCTTATCGCAAATGAAATGTTTGTTTAGCAATCTTAAATCATCGTGTGCGAACATGAACTCTTCGTAATCCGCTGCCAATGTCAAATTAATATTATGTGTGTCTAAAAAATTGACCTTTATTGTAATTATTACTAAACTGATATTAATACTTTTCATAAATACTTTTGAGTCTGAAATACCCATAGCCTTATACCATTGTAAATGCCAAAGTTTGTTTGTTCCACTTTCACTACTTAGCTATTCCACACCATGAAATTTTGCATGCCATATTGCTTTTGTCATTGAAAGAAACTTGGTATTTTTTGTTTTCATAAAAAGACAGTCAATTCTGAATTTAGTTTTTATTGTTGTTAGTTTGATTTGGATGAAATTGTTTTACTATATTTATAATACTTATCTATTTAGTTTACTGATTAAATAGGCGTTCATAAACCAACATTATTTTTATTTAGTAATGTATAGTTATCGTAGTAGAGAATACAATTAAGCACAAATAAGATTGTGCATTACGACTCTTGACACTAAATACCTTTTTCATTAGACAACTAGAGCGGCGTTGGTCAGTTCGGTCATGTTTTAATTTTTTGTCGATCCGCATGTAGAGCGCGGGTGTTTACATGCGCGAGCGCCGCCCAATACCCGCGATCTCCAGTGAAAGCCGAACTTCGCCCAAACATCCAACTTAATATCGACGCATGAATCAACCTCTATAATCTAATATCTATCTTAATGCGTACAGACAGAAACAAATACAAACGTGATAAATGACCTCGTTATTATAACGGTAAGGAGTGCTGCATGATTTTCATTTCGAGGTCATCATAACTCTTTGTGAAGCATGTTACATGCTTTATTAGGTAGATCATGATTTGAATATTTTTTGCAAAACGCATTGATGAGAATAAGTAAGCGCCGAGAAAGAGAAATCGTATTGTAAAAGGTTAGAATGACACGTTAACGATAATATGAATACGTGTTAATCATCTGAATATTGAATTGTATAGGCGACTGTGAAGCGACGTCAAGGATGGGACAGAATAGAGGGGTCACCGCTCCGGCTAACCTTACCCTCGTGGTACCTTCACCCAAATGCGCATCAAAGAACCTTTTCACAACATTTCGCAACGCAATTTTTAATTAACTCGATATTTACGTGGACTAGGCAGTCGCATTTCACGCGCCGCCCGGCATAAAGGGCTAACGTTCGCTTGAGTCAAGCCGGTGACGTTCCCACAAAGGTATTCATTCACCGGGAAGAGTTATTAAGCTATTATGATAATGTCACCGTGAGATCTGAAAGAACCTAAATGGGATCCGGGTGATGGAAAAGCTGAATTTGACACGCCATCATTTCAGCAATTGAGTTTTTTTGTCTGTGTGAATTCAATTAGTTGGTTCATTTGGTGTTATTTCGACACAGAAACATAACCTACATCTCTGCATGCGAGAGCACACATAACTGTTAGTGTATCGGACTAAATACAGGGTTTCGGGCGCAGGTATATTAGACGGCGCTGGTTCGCCGAAAGAAGGCCGCGCGGCGACCTTCCGAATGTTGGGCGCCGATCATTGACCGCGCCCGCGCCCGCCGCGCCCTCCTGCTCTTGCGCCTCGCTGGACCAATATCGTGGCGCCAATTAAACTTTTTGCCACCCTAATCGCGATATCCGTGAAAAATTTTAAAACACCTACATGTTATTTTGAGTTCACAAACTTTTTTGGCTCATTAATTTATTCTGGAAATCTTTTAAGACGAGAATTGTTAATGTAACTTTATGTAGAGTCTTATAATAATGGGAGTAAACTATTTAAGTATAATGAAATAAAATATGATAACTTAAAATAAACATTAAGCTACGGTACAGAAAACGCTCTTAATTAATAATTTCTTAAAAGCTTTCTTTGTCGATCGGTTTCATAAGTAAACCACATATTATTTTTAATTGCTTAGTTATGAAATTAGTTCTAATAATTTAATGCCAACATTTACATCGATTACTCTTTAGTTATCGGTTCAAAGAAATAACAAATGATATCATCAAATTGGCGCGCTCAATTAGGGTTTGCAGACGTCTTTCGAAGCTTTTTTGTCTCTTATTCTTTTTCATAATAGAATATGAAATAACGTCTATCTGCAGGTATACCTAAAGAACATTAATAGATTAAATCGATCCTATTGAGGCCCATCGCAGAATATTCGTCATCGTGACAAGCACTGTTAAGTCTTATTTCGCATGCATAAACGATAGATACGGTTTAAAGGGCAATTGTTTAGGATTCGACATAAGAGTGTTAATCATCAGTAGGTATTTGATCTAAACGGACACTTATATTTGTTTAAATTTCTGGGTTAAACCTTGAAGGAGGGTTTTGTTGCGAATTTTGAAAAATATTTTCAGTGGAAATGAGAACTCTAAAATTTATTCAGTGACTAAAATAATGGTAGATTTTTCTACTGGGGGCTTAGTGGAAGTTTACATTAAACGTCCTCACTAGTGAGCGCGTTAAAAAATTAATGAAAATTTTAGTTCTTGAAAGTTTCCGCTAGGGGCGCTGTACAATCCGTCATACATATAATGTCATTACTCACTAGTGACGACGTTTGATGTAAACTCACACTCAGCCCACTGAACACCTTGCATTATTGATTTTCTTATGGCGGCCGACGTTTGAGTGAAATTAAAAATTAAATATGTAGATTGAATGTTTGATAACCACGATAAGAGATGCAATTACTAATCATAAGAATAAATAATTAATTAGTTACAGTTTTAATTTTATTTTATATACTTAAGTTAATTTGACTTGATCTTGTAATATTTAATTATTATGAATTGTGCATTTAGATAATCTTAGGATCAGTCAGATCATAAGGGAGATCATAAGGAATTTGTCGGCCGTTTGGTGTAGTGGTTCAGAACCGACTACTATGCCGAGAGGTCCCGGGTTCGATTCCCGGCCGGGCAGAAATTGAAATGATGAATTTTAATTTCTGTGACGGGTCTGGGTGTGACTATGTATAATATGTATGTATTTAAAAAAAAAGTATATAAGTAGTATATCCGTTAAGCTAGCACCCATAACACAAGCATTAAGTTGCTTACTTTGGGGCTAGCTGGCGCTGTGTGAAATTGTCCAAAGATTATTTATTATTTATTATAAGGATCAATTTCTTATTTTAAATAACATAAAACGCAATAATAATAACATTATTATTTGCCAGATGTATGTACCTACCTATTTATCTACTTAGTGACTGCATATATGAGTAATAAATATTTTAGATTCTACCTTTAATATTTGATGACAGTTTAATGGATCCACTTATAGTACATATACACTCTGGGCATAATCATGACACCTATCTGTACCCCACGATCGCAGAACTTGTTCATGACATTGTAATCTAATTGCAATGTAATTATGACTGACTATGTTATTGTAAAGTATGTAAAATGATCTGATTAAGTCTCATTTTGTATACTTATCAGATTAGCAATAGGTAGTTATCACTTAGTTATATGATAAACTAAAAAACTTATTTTAACATAGTTAAAAGGGAAGCTTTTATATATACTTGTACTTAGTTTTTGACTTATAGTGATTCCATAATAGACATAGGTATACATAAACTTATAGCTACATAATTTTTTAAAGGTATAAAGTTATTCTGGCGTTGATTCTTCTCGAAAATTCAAACAAATGAAATAGAAAGAAAAAATACATACAGTCCAATCGATAACCTCCCCTTTTGAAGAATCCTCCTTTTTTGAAGTCGGTTAAAATGGACTATCATTATTAACATTTCAATATTCCATGTTACCGAGCATTTAATCTCTAAGGACTTTGATGTATAAGACCTTATTTTATAGAGATATCACTAAAAACAAAAACAACTTCCTAAAATGACGTTTTAAGTACTATTTGTGGCCGCAAAGGAAAAATTCCAGCAAAGTTTGTTTGAAATTTAACAGACCCTCATTTCCTACCGAACCTTAACTTGTGGTTGTTTCACCTCGCCATGGTCGAATAAACAAAGACGTATTTTGTGAGTGAGTCAGTATACATTTTGCTCAAGTTTTTCCATTTTTTTGTTTGGTTCCGACCCGGGTTCACTGAGGTCGATTTCTTATAAATGAAATAATCTGGACGCTATAGTGACTCAGCTGTTAGGAGCGATAATACTGAAATTCTCCTAACTAATTAGTTTAAGAATAGCAAATGACGCTTATCCATCTAAAGGCTGTTTAATGGCTGCGGCGTGCTTATTTTCCTCACAATCCTTTATCCATATTATGTTATAATATGAATTCGCGGTTTGCAAGTTTATTACACTGCCAATTATTTTAAACTCATCGAAGATTAAAGTCTTCGAGGCATTTATTACATGAACGGGGTGAATTTAATTTATTAAAGATGTAAATCTAGATCCAAAACTGCACAAAACAGGCCTCTGCTGTGAACTAGTTATTTAATTTATACGCAATCATATAGATTGAGTTATACATATTTCACTCAAACGGTGTGATGATGGTATGATAACAGTTATAATAAAAATGCAGTAATATGACCAATCTTCATTAATATTCTAGCTGACACTTTATCATTATTTTCATATATGGGCAACGGTGAATTAACATACCACTTACCGCACAGAAAAATGCTTGCATTCTAATGATAGCAGTTGAATAGATATATTCGTTTTATTGCAGCGAAACACTGCTATTTTATTTAATTGAACGCCACTTTGTGCATCTAAATAAAAAGCAGACTATTAAACATTTCCAGTCGCGAGCAGTCCGACGACTTCAAATTACAAAGGGCTAATCACGACTTGCAATTTCCCTGGCCATAAATTTGTTATTTTAATGAGTTCGGACGACGTATCTTATATAAAATTATATTAGGTACAAATAGCCGTGGTGGGAAGGCTAGAGGCTATATCTGTCATCGACTCCTCTGTTAAGTACGTGTGAAACCATGGTTCCTTACGCAGTAATTACCGTTATGTTGACTTATGTATATGCTTTCATTAGTACCGTGGTTATTAGGACAAAAGGTGACGGGTGTTTGTTTGGCACTCGAGGCGTGCGTCGGTGACTCACAATTCGCATTCTAAAAAGAAGTGCTCGAAATATCATTGCCCTATCAATTTTGTAACGTTTGCGCGTGTGATTGTCTCTGTTAGCACCTTTTTCTATTCTTTTGTGTGGTGAATGGTGATAATTTGATGATCGGCGGGAGAGTGCGAGCGAGACACGTGTCGCGCGCGGCCGGCCTATCGGTCCCATGTTTGCACGCGGAGTGTAACGCCCTTTGTGTTCCTTGTTTTGTTACAAAATATTGAACACCGTTTTATTTAACACTAACTTTCAAATTGTATTGACATGCGGTGACAGCGGAGCAGTTTCAGATAGAGTTAAAACGTTGTTACGAAATGCACATCTTTAGCTGTGTGTCTCTAGGTGCGGGAGGTTCTAATGACAATTGCATGGCAGCTACACAGGTACAAAAACTTTCATAACGCTAGATTTTTCTAATGCTACTATACTATACCTACCATAATTATCTACAATAATCTACATAATACAGAGAGTTAAGTGGATTTAAAATGTATATTCAATGTTAGGTAATGCATGACTGCGGGGGTTGGTAATCTCTGTAATGGAAAATTCATTTTCTAAAGTTGTTATACCCATAGAACATGTTGATTTCTATTTATACTAGCCTAGCATGTTTTATATTTATTGGCAATATAAAGGATTACTCATCCTATCAAATGTTTTATCTTAAGAATAACCTACCTACTGCGCGATAGTCTTTTTTCATGTACCGGAATCCTTGCTAGCTGAGCCGCGGGCGTAGGCAGGCCCATAAGATAGTAAATTAATAAAGAACAGAAATATATTGTAAAATAATTCTGGACTAAACCTCTCATTCAAGGTTTCTGTAAAACGGTCGAATTATAACATCGGTATAAGTATACTCAACTCGCTAATGGGAAGGAAGCTTAAAGAAGCATGGGATAGACCATTAGTATGTTTTGCGTTACCAAACAAAACTCCCTACACGTTTACGATATTTGCCATTGTAATGATATCATGAATCGTAGAAGCTGCCTTCGAGTCTAAATTAAACGTTTAACTAACTTAAACGTTGTAAAGCTCTTGTTAAGCACAATTATTTAATATTTAACCTGTCAACACACTAATGGCATACCAAAGATCATGTTACGAGGCTCGTTAGTACCAGTTTGGTGGGTACTGGTGTACGGAGGTGCGCTTGACCACTGCACAAATCTATGCGATGGCTGCGCCTGCGCCAAAGCTGGAGTGCCAATGAACTTGGGATAGCTATTGACAGGTATTGTGTTAAGACAAATACGCGTCGCGGGCGCTGAGACAAACCTCCGTTCTCCACCGTACATGTGTAGGAGGCACCCATACACTCGCACTCCTGACGCGTCTGCGCAAATACCAATTGAGGGTAAATAGGAATTCTTGTAAGTGCCTAATTCTTTAACTGTACTTTTCGTCTTGGGTCTTCCGTTGTTGAAACTAAATAAGGAAGTGTAGCAAGTGTTGAATCAGTCGGTAGAGTTAGCTAAATGGAATAGATATTGCTGTAAATGCACTTTTTAGATGTGCAGTTACGTGATTGTCATTTTTGCAGTGTAAATTTAGAGACGTATGTACAAGTATGTCTATATATTCGTATATAACGGTGTTTTCCAATGTTATTATGCTTATTTTGACAACACCTAGAGTGTTTATCAGCCTAAATTAGACTAGAGAATACAATTACCTTCACGATTTGGCCTATAGTAGGTGTGTGCTTGTATTATGTACCGTTAGTGTTGGAGTGGATGTCGCCTTTCTGTCGCCTCAGTTTGTGTACCTGCCGAGGACATAGGATAAAATATTTGCATGTCATTAGCATATTTTTTGCGAAATGTAAGTATGGATGGATAAACATTGCATAGTTTGATTAAATGCCCACAAAAAGATGGTTCACTAGCACTGACGCTCCTGGGAAAACAAGTTCTACGGCGTAGTGGACAGGAAATTGGTTTAGATAAGACTGAAAATTCTTGATTAATTTCTATTGGCTTAAAACATTCTACTCGTTCACGATATATTCTTCTTGTAACAGGTAAAATTGACTTTGTTGTTTTTCATGAAACTACAAATCTGTAAGCAGCACGTAGGAAATCATAAAGTTGTTAGATAATTTCTTTTTACTTTACTAATACGACTGTAGAAATATAAAGTCAAATATAAATAATCCTGGAACAGACATTGCAATGGAAAATGCGCTTATTCTTTTTGAAAGGGCGTCGTAAAATGTGACTTGTACAATAGTCGGAAGATTAAATCCGCGGGATAATATTTCGCGCGGGTGCTACCTAAATGGCGAGTGCATTCTCGATGTTGGTGATGGCGCTGGAATAAGATGGCTATCACAAAGGCGAACGCCTCCGCAGACGAATGATTTTAAAGTTGAACTCCTAAGACTCTTAAGCTTGATTTCATAGTAGAGACTTTGTCATACTTCATATCTCTGTAAATTAATTGTGATGTGTCCCAGAAAATAATAATGTATCTTTTATTTAGGGTCAGATACCAGTTGAGGAACCAACCTCAACAGGGAAGGAAGGAGGGAAGAACCTGGATGCGGGCATCGCAGGACAGTTCATTATGAAAAGCCTTGGAGGAGGCTTTTATCCAGAGTGGACGTAATGTGGCTTAAACGGGCCAGTTGAGGGTCTGAACCTTTACGTGTAAAATATTAGTATTAGTATTAGTAGTACCTACTCATACCTATATAGTACTTAGGCAAAATAGTCACTCTACTTATTTCGGGACTAGAAAATCGATGTTATAAGTTGAAATAATAAATGAATGAAATGTGCGATGTGGAAGTCATTGGGGGAGGCCTATGTTCAGCAGTGGACGTCCTGTAGCTGAAATGATGATGATGATTAATAAATGAACACCAAAATAATAACGTCATACTTATTATTATAATCATTTATGACTACTGATTCTGGAATTATTAATACCTTATGCTTTTTTCCACCAACACACTTTTTTTACCATGATTCATAAGTTTATATTCTCTTATTTCTAACCGCAAAGAAATATAACATTTAATTTATAGTTTGTTATGGTAGGTACCTGAGTAGGCTCAGCTCAGGTTAAAATTTTGAGCTGAAATCTCGAACTTTTCCATTTACCTCAACGGTGGGGCTTTGGAGGATGACTTGAGGTTACACCCGACGCCGGTTGGTCACGACAAATACTGAGTGGGTCCCGTTGCAATAGGCATCGCAATTGCGACAGGGTGGTACCAGTGGTACTGTTCAGTTCACTATTTCTTTCCTCAAGTTTTCTGGTGCTACCGTAATGTACCTACCTACCTTTGTACTTTGTACTTTATATGATGGTTCTTTCTTATTTAATTATGTTCTTTTTGGTAAAAAGAACCGGAAGTCATTGGTCAGACTTCTATGAAGTGTTTATAAATTGGGTTTTGTATCATGTTGAATGTTCCTGAAATATATATGTATAGTTATCGTTTGTAACCTAGGCAACTGGACAAGTACGCACCAGCAAGACGAATCGATTGTGTTATCTAAGCAAATATGCTGTCTCCCGAGCACCCAGCTAAGCTTGTGTGATGGGTCTCCAGGCGGTATGAATCAGTCCGGGCCCGGGCAGCGGTTATTGATTGTGACGCGGCAATGGGTCGGCCCGTGCGCACCGTAAATCACCTCCCGAGGACTGAACGAGCGGATTACTAGAAATAGGGATGGGATGAGACTCGCTCGTTCTCGAAATCAAAATTAATCGAGTGTGCAGTTAAAGAGTGCCGAACTGTTACTGCGAAAACAGTCCTTGTGAAATAACTTCCGTTTTTAGGTCTTCTGAAACGATTTTTGGGCGTTAACTTAAAAAATTTCCGAGGGCACCCCCGGCGTTGACCAACTTATTTTGTAAGTTTCGGAGATTTACATAGCTATTTTAACTAAAACATCTTTCTTGAATGTTACGCCAAATTAATTATAATTTTCAGCCTATCATATAATTTTAACTGTTTTGATACTGTGGTGTTACGAGCGTCACATCAACAACAGTGACAAGCAGTTATTTTTCATAGATTTCGACTGAAGGGTAGTCAATACAATCGAGTACAGAACAGGCGCTTCCCTGGTCTCAGTGGTCGTGCACTCGCTAACGTTTCCCCCGGCGCTCCCCGCTCTCAGTTTATTGTTCACAGATTTTCTATTCACCAGTAAACTTAAAAGATAATTACTCGCACATGTCGAGGGAAGCGCACCTTTGACAGTTACAATAAATTTTCAAAGTAGTAAAAATATAATGAGGAAGGTTTAAAGACCCTGAAATACGGTGGGAAAGTGTTTTTCGATTATTGGTGGATTTACTTGGCTTTTAGTGATTACAGTTTTTATTTTAACTTAGTGTGCTTTTATAATAGGTATTGTAAATATAGACTAGGCCTTTATTAGTTTAGGAAAAAATCTGATACCTCAAACACGCAGGCTTGATCGAGTATGAAGAATGTAATGGTCAGCAACAACTTTCATGAGTGCCAGGCCCTCATTCACATCCCACGGTACAAACTGGAATACAGGAATAAATACATAACAGATAAGTACACATTATAAAGTTATGTTTCAGCATATAACTAGTAGCTGTAAGTTTTGCTTAGGGCAAGAACCTAACATTACCTAGTGCGAGGTAGCGGTAAGGGCATACATGCCTGAAGGAATGTGAGCTCAAGCTCGTGATTGATCTTTTCATCACCTTTGGCCAGCCTATTGCTGTCTTTATCGGCCTGCTGATAAAATACATTTTATAGCCCACCTGACATCTTCATGAGGCAACGACCCGTCGGTCCTTACGGTACTTCCCGAGCCAGGATACGCGATTGCACATAAAAGTCCCAACAGAACATAAGTGTTGAACATGCTATGAAAACACTGAACTGTATAAGCAAGCCTCAGCTAGCCTGCGGGAAAGAATGGCTAAAGCTTTGCCTGCATTTAATTTATCATACACGTGAGTATAGTGCGTCGAGATCGTCAATTAACATTTTTCAGAATAAATCTATTCATCTATCTGTTCTCTATCAACTATAAGGAATAAAATTAAAAACCGTAAAAAATCACTTAAATCTTTTTAACTTTGAATTCTTTGATACTAGTTAGTTGCTTGGTAAAGCAAAGCGCATAATTTAATCTTAAGAATTAATGAAAAAAAAGTATTAACCGACTGTACTATTGTGTGCCTATACCTAAACTGCTGAAAATAGACCTACAACTAAATGTATCTTCGCAACGAATGACATGGAAATACCCGATCATATCTGTAGATATTATCCAGTTTATCTGAAATATCGGAATATTAATGGAATATAATTTTCTCAGCGCGTGAGGGTTATTAGAGCATCCTCTATATTATATCGATCAGATGCATGGTTAAGCGATCATATTAAATTTTCATTTTCCCGTGGGTTCACACCCCGATGCGATGTCGTCGTGGACTAAATTGCTTGTTAATAAATTTAAAAATCAATTAATTTGACGGACTACAACCTATTATAAGTAGAAGTAACAAGTAGGAACAGTTTGTTTTTAATTCAAGCGTAATTTTAATGAACGGTAATTATGTACGTATGCGTACATTTTTAAATTATATGATCATCTGTGTTAATGTATAGTGGTCGATGCCTTAAAATATCGTTTTAGGTTGAGAAAATTCTAGTAATTGTTGTGGTTTCCTAAGCATTGTTTACATCGGCGGGTATGACGTGGCCACCGCCAAGGACAGCTCCGGAGGCAAATGATTTGGTCAGTGACGGACGATCACCTCGGTAATGAATTCACAGGACAATGACCCTGTTGAAAATCCTTTTATGGATTTAACTCCATTTTGAGTGTCGCGATTTGCACTGCACTTGAAGTTCTTTTCCTTTTAAGTTGTGGCTGTGAAGGTTTGATAACTTTTTAAAAATTTTATCTATCTATCTTTCATATAATAAGTATTAGGTAAGGTTAGGAGCTTACACCGTTGTTTTTAATCCTATCTTCAAACAAACTGAAAGCTATTAATGGTTTTCAAATTCCGTGTTGGGCTAATAACTAAGTTTTCATGCTGACTTGAGTCCAGTGTAACTAAAGCAGGTAAGTAAAGTATTGGAATTTAATGTTAATGTTTCCCGCTGACAATTAATAAGTAATCCGATAAGTGTGCTTTTATGGTTTGCAGTAAATAATAACTGGAAAATTATATTTGTCACTTTGGAGCAACTACAATAAACTTCACAATTTATTGAAGAACCACATTCAGCGATAACAAATGATGGTCAATGGTGCATCCAAACTTATTCTATGTAGATTATGAATATTGTTTCGCTTGAATTACTTATTGATTTGTCACATTTATACCGAAATATGAATGTACACTCAAGAAGTTATTCAGGTTTTAGGGATGATATAAAATATGGTCAAAAGAGTTATGAAGGACTGTTAAAGAATTCTCTCTCATTTTGGAGGAGACTAGCTCGGTCCTTAACAAGTAGCGCAGTAGAGTGGGGGCATATAGGGGGATATTGCGGTTATAATAATAAATTACAACACGTGGGTATAACATTACTCGAGTCGATTAGCGCAGAGGTGTTACCGCAGTCCACCCAGCACGAAATCGATTCGCCGGCTGTTGGCGCGATTCGTTCGGCGCTCGCGCTTGCTTAGCGGAACGCGGAACCGCCGGCGAACCTTTGGAAAAACAAATACATTCAATTAGCTGCTATACAGCTAATTTTAATGGGAACATAGATTCTAATAAAAGGAAAGGCTTTTATTATAAACAAAATTTCACACGTGGCTTAACATCAGACTTTACTCACACATGATTAATTCTCATAACGGGACTCTTTTACTACTTCTTTACTTATCTACGAAATTATAATGATTGAATCATTAGACTTGTAGTCTTGTGTTACTCTAATCTGGATTATAGGAATAAAGAGCAAAAAGCTGGAACTTATGCGCAGACAACACACTATTGTTATGGTCTCGAAGAAAGGAGCTGCTACATCATTGTGTTACGAGTTATTAGACAATGGATTTTATGCTTGGGGCATCTTCTCAACACACGTAGACCGTTTTCTGAATTGACCCTATCGGACATCGAACCCGGGACTCTTCGAGCTCAAGGCGATTCACCGTGCCACTGAGCCATCGGGCTGTGAGCTGCAACAAAGAGCTGTGATACGTTGGACTCACGAATTTTGCAGTCGTCCGGCGTGCAAATGCTCCGCTTAAAAGTTTAATGCGATTCGGTGTCACCTTATTTATATTCATCAGTTCAACTTATTCAACAGATTTGAATCCTAAGCTACCTACCTATGTAAATCGGTTTAGAGTTGCTGGGAATCATAAGCTTGTGGTCAAGTTCGGTCTACTCATGCTTCCAGTATTCCGCACGTTTCGGCTGCGTCACGAGGGTTAAACATCAATGTAATAATAAATAAAAAACATGCTCTATTGAAATGCCGTCACGCACTTCCACGAAATCACCGAGAAAACGTTAATTTATTATAAGTAATCAAAATATCCGGAATGTTTTTCTGTGCATTGCTATAAGGAAAAAGTTTTGGTCCAATTTTTAACTAACTACAAAATAAGTTTTTTAAGGATGACTTTGTGTCAAATTTTGGCAGTAGGTCAATTTCTATCGGTGTTTATTGTGGTTTTATTATTTGGAACCTCCAATCTTGAATGGCGGATCATCGCTTTTGTTCGCCCCTCAAAACCATTGTCATACGGAACCAAGCAACACGTTATGCTTCAATAGCTATGATGTCATCTCAAAACGCAAATTATCAAAAACAAGAATAAAAAGCGTCAATGTGGCTTGACATTACGATCGTCCTTCAATTACGCGGAGACGTAATCGCATTAAGCCGTACTATTAACCCATTGCATATCATCCTCAGTGCAGAAATTATATGCCTGAAGCTAGTGTCGTTTACAAGATAAACGACCAAAATTATTCCTCGCTAAATTAGGTAATTACAAAAATTTACTCGTACAAACAAAAGGTACAAACAATCTTCTTTCTGTATAGTTTACCTACTCTTGATCTTGTACATAGCTCTAACTGCATTATATTAATTATCTAACTAACAATTATTTTACTGACGGGATTTTATTTTCAGAACATCCTTCCTTATGGCAGTCATCCAGAAAATAACAGCAACAGGAAGAATGCTTTAATAAGAAAATGACAGACACGTTAGCAAAAAAGTTGTTTTCCCAGGAATATCATTTCCCAGAGCTAGGGCCCTAGCAATTTGCCCGCGCAGCCCCGCTAATACGCAGGTGAGTGGAGCTTATTAATCCTTGGCACAGACTAAACATATAAAAACTTCCAACAACTACACTAAATATGTACAAATAAGTGAGCCACAGCGTTTAATAATGCGTTAAGCTTATTAACTGCATAGGTATTTACTTATGAAAAAAAAATATGAAAATGCTTGTTAATAAATAACTATTTCTTTTCCTTTCGCACATCACGACTAGTTAGTTACTAGCTCATTATTAGTTATAATATGAAAACATTTAAAATATACTTACTCGTAGAATAACACGGGAGTTGAATGCCTGTTTAACTAGTAATACTTACGCACAAAACTTTTTTGCTTATTAAAGTTACTACCAAATAAATTATTTACTATAGAAAATTTTACTGCCACCATCATACTATAATATTTTTAAGACATATTAGCCAATTAGATTGTGCGAAACAAGAGCTTTTGTGCACGTTCAAATGCTCTCTCAATTAGCACCTAATCTAAAAAACATCTCCATCATCCATTTCCGAGGAGCATTATAATCCCGGCGGCAGGTGGCGTGACCGGCGCAGTTCCCAGGCTGCGGTATCTCAACGTTACCTCCATAAAATTGCGTGACAAATGCGATATTTCAGTAATTAATGCAGACAAACTGGGTTTGTGCCCTCCGCCTGAGACGCTCGTTGTGCGGACGGTAGCGTTTTCATTAACCAAATTAATTCGTTGAACTCTGCTCATTGCGAAGGCCGAGCAAGAAGCCGCGGAAGTCCAAACCATTACCAAATGTGTGGGCCCGGCCTTCGCGGAATGCCGCTTGTCTCGGCCGGTAGCTCTTGTTGTCCAAGATTTTTGGACAGGAAGCGCACTTACTGATTGCCTGTCAAATATTTTGCACAGTTACTTGTATCAAGGAATAATTAATGCGTAGTTGGTGATTAAACCTATTACGCGTTAAATCAGGTGCAGATAAAAAAGTTGCCAAGTGTTTTTTTAAAATACAATTAAATGAAGAGTGAGGTAAGCTTAAAGTTTCTTCTACAGTGTCTACGGCCTAGCCCATTAATTAATGTATTTCAAATAATTGATTGAGATTCCGCTCGTCAAACTTCAAGGCCTGTCTAAATTACACTGACGAAAGAAAGTCTTTGTAACAAAGAGTGACGTCACACAATTAAACTTATTAAAACTAAACGTGCCTGCTTCTAACTTCAAAGGACTGCCGAGTAACGTTCCTTGTGAAACCCTAAACATTTGAGAGTAATTAGAATTAATGAGAAATGGACAGAAAAGCGTTCGTTGACACGACGAAACACGATATGGTGGCAACGAAGCGATACAAATATTTTGTTCGTTTTTTTATCATTCATTATCGCGAAGTGCGAATACTGTTTGCATTGAAAGTTGGAACGTTTCAAGTCCTCCTTTGTAAACAGTGCTTATACAGTTCGCGGAACGTAAACCTTTTGCGAGGTTCCATAAAGCTCGGATTAAAAAACTCCTCGCATCGAGATAACTTTACGGGCCCACCTGGATTGAAAGTACTTATGAAGTTGTGAAAATCGCTCGTAATTCATCCGTAGTTCACAAACAAACGTAGGATGCAAATCCGAGCTCGGCGGGTCGCGCTCTCTCAATAAGAGAACACAGACCACTGCTGCATCCAGCTTCCGTCTAGACGGAGATTATGTAAAATGGAATATAAGCTTATTCGGTTTTCGCATCCTTTTATCGCTCAAGCAAATTTGCGTTGCGCGTTTTGATAGCTCTCGTTTTATTTTATTACACGATTTCCGCCGAGATTTATACGTTTCTTATTTTGGGTCTTGTTTGCGCTCGATAGGATGCGATGGACCACGGGTTACGACAGACTGGTATTTGGTTTTACTGTCACCTCTACATGCGACCTTTTTTTGTCCATGGCGGAAAGGAGACAGTTTCCACTTCAGATGAAATGAGTGTTTATGTTGTTTGGGCGGGCACCATCTCAAACGTTTCGTGTGCGATTCCTTAAGTTGTATTTTTTATGGTTGTGTGCCAAAATTCAAGTTTTTAGGTCAAAGGGATGATCGTAAATGCTTTGATGCGTGTGTGGGGCCGTGTAATAAGGCGATTCGCAAAAGGTGCACGACCGTTAACCTTTTATTCTCTAGCATTTTATATTCGTTTATACAGGTTCATTATGGTGTTTATAGGGAAGGACATACTAAATTAGAATTATAACTGGGATCTATAGAAGTTAAAGAACCACTTGTGATGCAGGTAGAACTAGGTACATAATGTTTATTTACGCAGTTTTATTCCAAAATAATTCAGTTGAAGAGTAATTAATTAAGGCCCCAGACAAAAAATAAATTAAAAAGGATATAACAAATCACAAAATTAATGATCATCTACACACGAATTCCCCAATGTTTACTTACTGGAAATAATAACCAAAGTGTCAAATAACAGCGACATAAACCTAATTTGGCAAACGATTCGCGAATGCAACAGATGGTGCATTCTGTCTGAGACTAATAACGCGCTGTATTATTAATGGCGGTGGTCCCTGTGACAAGCCCTCCGCAAATATTTACAAAAGAAGAGCTCACCTACTAGATTCGAATCTCTCTAAATGGAAATTGCGGAAACTTAATATAAATCGAATAATCCATTCTTGTGTGGGGGACGTTTTGGGAGGATAAATCTCAATCGGGGGAGAGGTGCAGCGCGGGAGGGTCGCAGACGGCGGACCGGCCGGCCATCTGCCGCGCCATAAAATCAATATTATTTAGCAACCGTGTGATATAACTCACGTGTCCGCCTCCGCGACTGAACTTTTGGACCGCGTTTTTCGACCGCGCGCGCCGCGTTTGCGGGAACGACCGGCGAATTATTTCAAAACGTAGTTTTGTGTTGTTTGCGGTAAAGCATGATGCACTAAAACTTATTTTTGAAGATAGTCAATTGAAATTTTTCGAGATAAAGCAGCTGTCAGATAATATTAAGTAGGTCACACAAACGAGCCTCCTGAAATCTCTAAAGGAGAGCGAGTAGATAATAACTTTTGAGAAAGTTTATTGTCTAAAGAGAAGTTAATGAAGTTGGATTTTAATCCAATCAATGTTTACTTTGTCAGGAGTAAATTAACGCTACCAACCGCATAGTACAATAAAAATTTTATTACATTCGAAGACCACCGAGACGTTTTTGAATCGCGGCAGGCGCGAATAAAAACCGCTCCATTCGCTTCACTCGCGCGCCTCGCCCTATCGAGCCCTGTCGACACTCAGCGCGCTGACACTGCAAATCTTACCCAATTGATACTTATTGAATGTGAGCTCGCACTTCATTGATCGAAACGTAATTGAGCATCGGCTGTCTGATATTTTTTTGCGTTCTGATTCCGATCCTCTTTCGGAGATAAGCAGGTAGCACCTCAATAAACATACTTTTGGTTTTCAAATTATGATATTTTTAAAATTGCCATTCCCTTCCCTACAATCTAAAATGTCCTTCAATGGTCTTCGTAGATCATTTAAGTGAGAGCTAAGCGATATTATTTTTCTCATTTAGATGTTGTTCCCATAATAAGCGTATTGATGGGCGTCGTATAATAACATAATTGAATTCAACCTTGACTATGATCATTAAAATCGGAGACATAAGAAGCAAATTGAGCTTAAGCAACAATCCAAAACTAAGCTTAGTTGCTTTCAGTATGAAAGTGCGCCTTTCCACTCTATTCGACTTTTTGGGTCACTAGTTATTTATTTATGGATTTCTTCCCCCTCGAGACTATTTCACTATGAAAGAAAATATGAAATTCGCAACGTTTCAAGTAGCAGTGCAAATTTTTGGTGTAAATATAAATGATAGACTGTCAAGACTTTTTGTAATTTACTTTAATTTATTTATTTTTATAAAAGTATTTTTAGGTAGTATTTTTAAATCAAATTATCTCTACACATGCTTTCAACATCTCAGTATTAATTAAAGTGAGAGAAAACACAGTAGCAATATACCTAGTACCCAAAGGGGAAAAGTAGTGAGAGATGTTTTCACGTAGAGTAACAGCGAAAAGAATGGGAGAGCATATAAAACATTTATGAACAGAGAACTAGTATTCCAGAGCACGACTGCGGAATACAAATAAAAGCTTGCTCACCGAGATAAGCTACATCAGAAGTGTGTAAAGAAGCGTTTTACTGAATGGAGCACTCTTGGTTTACGTTTTGGTGGGAGTGTTCGGTTTCCTAACATTATTAACAATCACTGCTCCTAAATAATTCTGGTCACTTCGGCTCGCCGACTTTAACAAACTCCACCGAGTAACTTCGGAAACTTGGATTCGTTCGTGACGTGTTACCGAAGTGAACCAGCCTCCCTCCATTTAATGCGCCATACATTAACTATGAATAGAATTGATATAAAATTCCTATCGGTAATTTTGTATCGAGAGGGCCAGGAAATATTTATGAAGGTGACTCAATGTAGATAGGGAAATGCGGGTCACATGTGCAAAACTTCGCGTTAAGTTTTATTTTTTATGTTGTGTTTTTTTTTGTTATTTCTGGCTTTCGGCCAGGCGGCAATGACACGTAATGATTCTAAGGTCGACTGCAAATGACATTTAGTAGACCCTTTTCTGAGAACGTCTTTGGGTACGCCTGTCATAAGGGCTTCGAGATAATCTAATTTAGAGAGGTCTCACTTGTAAGAGGATGGGATTCCAAATAGAAATGCATTTTGTTGAATGTCCCAACACTATTGAGATATTGTTGTAACTTATAGATACGTTGTAAGATATCATGCATAGATATCTATCTATCTACCTACCTCCTATCATGTTTTAAAACACTAACAATGTAAATGTTATAATAATAGAGCTATGATTAATGCGCGAGATAACTTCATTTAGTATAGTCATCACCATTGATAGCTAATACGTGACGAGTCACCGTGTAATGTTTTACGAAGTAGACGTAATGGGTTCTTTTTTGCTGACCTTTCTAAAAAAGAGCGATTACGCATAAGGATATACGTCTGCGGGTTCAGCAGCGGTTGTTGGTGCTAAGATGCTGTGACGTCAAAGGTTTGCAAGAAATGATTGGAGCTCAATTAGGAGCGTATTTCCCCAAGCGGCGCGGGCGCGGGTGAGATGTCGGAGCGGTGAGTCACGTCACGGGTGGCAGCGTGCAGCCCCAGGGTTGCCAGACTTCCCAGATTTCTGCAGGAACATTCACTTACCATCCTCATTATGTTTCCTCACTTAAAATTACCTTATTTTTTTTTACAAAATTTTCACACTGTCTTTGAAAGAAAATGAACTGGTTTTATATAAACGTCAGTAAGGGTAGTTTCTTATTATTATAACATTATCCAGGTAAATTGGCTATTTACGCGTTTTGATTTGGCAACCGTAGCTAGGCGTGCGCGGGCGACGCGCGCCCTGCGCCGCGCAGCCGCGGGCCAACATTCCATGCGAACGTTGCCTCCCCGCGATCGCAACCACTCTGATGCAATATTCAACTTTACTGCGTCCTTGCAATGCCGTAATTCATTATAACAAGTTTAATAGCTGTGAAGTCATTTTTATCATTTTCTTCTCCAGCGCCCTATCGGGCCTATTTGAGCTTCCAAGGCCACTTAGGCGTCCTTAATTACGGTAAGTCTCGACTCCACGGCGGGAACATGGCTAAATAGGTTGAGGACGCTTGCTATGGTCAAATATGACCTCGAATTGAAGTACTGCAAAACTAGCTGTTTAAAGAAACATGGTTTTTGCGTATTGAGTACAGAAACAAATATAGATTTAGTGGAGCATGTTCACGTTATACAAATAAGGTGGCGAGTGTCTGTCATGTTGAGTGGCAAATTGGCGTCGTCGTCTCCGCATTTGTTCCAGGTGGCCGAGCCCCAGAGACGGGCTTCATACTTGAATAAACAATTATTTTTTATTTATGACTCCTATCCTCCAGCATCACTTGGCAATAATTTATTTTGAAGAATGAAAAGGTAATGGTTTAATTCTCTTGTGGATTGACATTTATTACCTCAGCATTTATTTAATAAATTTGACTTAATGGTACGCTCTTAGTCGTTTCGAAATCATTATCTCTCGATCTGCGGTCGGGAAACGACTTCGAGTGTTTCGATAATTGGCCGCTGGTCGTCGGCCGCATCGCGCCACATTCAGCCTTGCGCCTACTAACCAATGTCTATGTCATTGCCATTTGTTTCGCGGTAAGCATTTGATTCGCAAAATAAAACAAATAAACTCAACCACGCCTTTTGTGGACTCGACTTGATCTAGAAGAATTACGCTTAAGGTGTTGTTGACGTGAAAATTATACGATCAGACGCTTAGTGCCATTGCAAGCACATTTACGGACTACTGACAAACGATCTATTTCATACAGTTTTTTAAATAAATTGATTATGAATTAACTTGATCAAATGGCATGCTACAACACATGCAACTTAACGAGCTGGTGAAGCTTTTAAAATCATTTCACCCGAAACATTGTAAAATGAAATGAAGAAAATGGTGGTGTTCTATGAGACCTACATGGAGTGCAGCGCGCGTAGGCACAAATTCTGCAGACGGCTCGATAACCGATAACCCCGGCACCACCGCGCCCGATAGCTTCGGTTAGAACTGCCGTTACTTATAAAATCACACGCACAATCATCCTCGCATTGTTCTGCTGCGCCCACTGCCAATTGCATCAGGGCTTGCGCTCGCTACGAACCTGTTGACGGAACTGATGTCACGTCGACCCTGATCGAGTTGATGCGGATCGTAAATGAAAAGTGTTTTGAAGAATTTTGCTAACAACGATTCCTTTGTGGGTAATTTTTCAAAAAACGACAGGATGTAGAGTCGGAGGCGTGTCGAGTAGCCCGTCGACGGCGGCGATGCCGAGGGCGAGAAGATCAGCGAGGAGGGGCGCGAGAGCGGGGAGGGGCGGGAGGAAGGCACGGAGGAGCGGAGGACGGGAGGCAAGCGAGGCTGCTGCGAGCGTCCGCGGCTGTCAGGCCGGACTAACCCGTCGCTCCAGGTCAGCGCTCCAGCCGGCTATTTATAGAGGTGCCCCTTAAGGCGATTANCAGAGTAATTATTCATTGATTAGCACTGCGGGGAATAGGGGCTTGCGCTTCTGATAGCTATCGCACAAACAAGAATCGTCGCCGGCGCCGCGCCGTGTCGCGCCCCGCCCGTTAAGCTGCACTCGATATAATTCTCTATAAATAAACAACACAGCGCGTTAGGATCTACCCGATGCATACAAAATGGTAGCTTCATAATTTTAGAGCATAAAGGAAAATTGATATAACACCACCCACCTCCTAACCCATTATCTGCCCATTATTCATACTTAGTATATTATTATATTAGTATACAGCAAACCAGTATCGATGGCAGATGAGCAAGTGAGCTTCCTCACGTAGCCTGTAGCTAATAGATTCGTCACAGCCCTTCAGGGAATTCGGTTTAACCAGTCAACATCGGACCACCACGTCGCAAATTGAGTTCATGTTAGTTCCAATTAATTCAGTAAATTTAATGTTAGTAAGTTTAAAAATAAATTAAACCTTTCGTCATGTTCTAGAATTCAATTTTCTTGTTTTATTCAGACGCCTTCAGGACAATTTAAAAAGCTTATATTAATAGCTGCGGCTTTTGTTTCTTTTTGATGAATTTAATTGCTTTCTCATAATTAAATTATCCAAGCTCTTTTAAAAGGTTATTTTCGTAATGCATATAATAAAACTGTACATAAAAAACCTAATTGAAATGTGCTATGAATGACGCATAAATTGAGTGTAGTACGTTTTCTAGAAATTGTTTGAGGAAAATTCATTAGAATACTATAATTGAAAACAAATATAGCAACTGGCTAAAACGAATGCAGCGTAATTTCGGATGCAAGCGGGAAAGATACTAGAATACTAACTTTCTCTAATAGTCATATATGTATTTATTTATTCTGTAATAATAGGAATATCTAAGTATCCCAGTAATAAAAATCACTAAGCAATTTAATTAAAGCATGTAATAAGTTGCAAACGTGCAAAAAATCTTAATTGATTGCTAATCGTCGGAGGTTGTTATATTAATTATGTACAACAATTATTCAATAATTCATAAGGCTTCTCGACTTGGAAAGTGATATAAATAAACATAAACAAAAGTGAAGTATGCGATCCAGCATAAGGGTGGCTTCTTTTAGCTCCAATACTCAGTTTGCTCTCTGAGTCTATTCAGCTATTAATAAATCTGACGATCAATAAATGTATTCCGGATACATCTAGGCCACTTAGGTATTTTTGTTTCTTATAACTAATGACAAACTTTTAACTAAAGTCTTATGTATTTTAAAAAGAAGTCAATTTACGAACATTATTATTAAGTAGGTGCATAACTTTGAACACATAACCTAAGTAAGTTCCAAAATAATGGTGTCGTTCCGATAGATACAGTCGTCATTTGCCTACGTCATATGTAGCGTTCTGCCACCTGCGACCGTGTTGTCAAATAATTTATTACGGGTCAAGCTTCAGAGCAGACGGAGGCACCGGAGCACTGTGACTCATGAAAAAATAATCCAGTCTTACAAGATACGTCGCGTGATAACAAACTGTGACACTGGAATTAACAAAGTTGACGCAAATAAATCAAATCTGCGTAGAAACCCGTTATGAAGACACCCAAATACACACACGCTTTATATCACACTATATCAAGATGTGTAACAATAAACTAGTTTTCGTCGTTCCGTAATAAAATGCAAAACACAATTCCCAAACCGTAAATCTAACTGTCAATCAAGTTCAGTTTTAATTTAATTAATTGTTAGATCCGATGTTTAGTGTGAAATTCGGACAAGTTTTACGGGAAAGACTATAAATTTTATAAATGAGTAGAGGTAAATTCTACCTACACAGAACTTTGGGTCTTTCAAATCTAAAAATAGATGCTGGCAACATCATGAAAATGCTTATACTTATTCGAATTCCTTAAGTGCTATCTCCATAAAATCCGAAATCAGTTTGTTTGCAACTTACCGACAAAGTGAATTGTATCATCCATAATATAATCAAAACGTAAACAAACTTACTTAAACTAACGTTACTTTTAAGATGCGAAAATACAAATTGATGCAGTAAAAAAGAGTGTGCAATTTGGTAGCGTTAGGGCCCAACTGGTTTACTTAACTTTTATTTTGCGCACTAAAACGGAATAAAGAGAGGACTTTAGCGTTTAATGAATGCTGGCTAAAATTTAAATCGGCTACTACTGGTTTTATACACTTTTTAAAAGATAATATTCATTTGCCATTCGCACTTTGCAAGTAAAATGAAAAGCCAGAAGTATTTTTGTTCCGCAAATGGTTGTCCCAAAGTTTAAATAAAGTACCTTCCACTTTATATGGTTAAAGTGTATATTTTGTATTAAGTATCCGGTAATCACCCCGAAACTATGTTCATGGACCCTACATCAATTCGTGCTTATTCGTGCTGAAGGTAAATTTTCCCAATATTTGTATCGGGGTTATTTATATTATTGCCTTGTAGGAAAACGTAGTTTTATCAATGAAGTGAATTTATGTAGTCAGTTATGTAGAATAAGTATTGTGAGTCAAGTAGGTTTTGCCTTTTACGATGGAAATTGCAGATAGAAAATTACCCATTATGCTATTCCTACGTGCAAGATGCATACTCGTATTTAGGTAGAATAAGTTAGAATATTTGTAAGCTACGATTATTTCATTTTAATTTCATCCATAGATAATTTATAATATCACTTTTCCCGTGTCGTATCATAATTAAATCTCATAATAACTTAGACTGCATCTCAAGTTCGTAAATAATTTGTTTCATTTAAATAAAAGTAATAAGTAATAATACTCACTCGTATTTCCTAAGACATTGAACTCAGGAGAAACCAGATGCCATTCAAAAGTATTAATGTTCTCATAGTAACATTAAATTTAAGTACATTAAATACTAAATAAGTTATGTACATACGGTAATTTTCTTATTTATAAATGCGATCATTTTTTCTTAGTTGATTTAATGACCGTGTTTGCCAACGAACTCTATTTATAGTGTTTTAAACTTACAGGATTATTATAATCAGTATGGCCATACTAATTAAGCCTCTAGAATAAGTTCCATGAACCCTCGCTTCCGCTAAGCTCGTACAGTGGGAATCATTTTATTATCCGCTCGGTAATGTATGATCGGAATAAACATGTCAGGCAAATTGATAATTAAGGCATACGAAAACTTAATAAGAGTGCCCATTCCGTTAACTTTAGACCCATAACGAGTTAATTTGTCAACTCTCCTAAAGTATACAGTATTCACTTTAGGAAGTTTCTCGACTCTTTTAATGTAACAAATGTACTGGAAAATTATGGACACTTGTGTTAGCGAAAAACTTTGACTGAACTTTTCTTGGCAACAACTTGGAAAATCAGCCGCGCGTAAGAGGAAGTGCGTGTATCCCCGAACATCCTGAATGCTTGAATGTTTTAGCTTAGTTAACGACTTCTGTAGCAGATGTAGGAACTAATGAAGCTTCAAACACGTGAATTACTAATTTGGATACCAAAAAAGTTCAGAGTTGTTGCAGTTGCACTTAGAGACTATTATGACGTTTCACGAATATTAAGATTTACTTATTTATAATGATAGTATGTTTAACTTGTCTCTGACCGCTAGCGGCCGAGGATAGTTGACATTTCAGCGTCGTGAATCTTGGTACGTTATAGAAGCTCCTGTAGGTTACCGCTATTACCACACCATATTGATGATGGCATCGCACTTGATAAAAATTTATTTCTCAGGCCGTGAACAGTTTTTCTAAGATGTGCTGCTTCGTTGCATACGGAGGTGTGCATGCGAATGTTTTTAAGAACTCAAGTTCGAATACTCATCACGTATTATCGCGGAATCAGCGCGCGATTCCCAGGCTGACCGGTTCAGTAATCGGGAAATTCGTAGAAGGTCCTGCGCAGACACGGCCTTCGCTTGCCGAATATCACCTTTTTGTGCGCAGAGAGGAAAATCGACGGCTAATAACGGGTAAGATGCACACAAAATGATTGATTCTAGTATTTTCGATTGATTCATCAAGACAATATTTTTGATTCCATCAGATGTGAGGACTGGTCAAGTGTATCTTAGCTGGGTTAATAAAGTAGGCTTTTGATTTTTTACAATTTTGCCAGTTTCCTAGCTACGAAGGAAAAAATGGAGCGATAACATACGCTATACTAAGTAAAAGACAATGTTACTGAAAAAAGCTCAAATTCTTATGATGACGAGTACTAAATTAAAAGCTCAGGCTTTATTTACAGCTCACTTATAACTAATTTCATGTTGTATATTCTTATTTAAAATTAAAACAGAAACTAGACCACATCCCACGCGGCTACAAATAAGGCTACTCATAAATTAAATGTCAAAAGTTCAGGTCGTCCAAGCATAGAAGCAATTCAACAAAGCCGAACGCTTATTTTTGGGAACGGTCAATAATGATAATAATAGCCCAGTAATAAGTTTAGTGTTAGGCGGAACCAATGCAGTTTGGGCCTGCGTCCGGGGTGGACAAAATCAATAGTCTACTAACACAACTACACTCGCGATCTGCACACATCGCGATTCTTTGTCGCTTTTTCGTAAGATAAACAGGTGCAGAAGGCCCGTGATGGAAGGTAGTAGAGCTCAAATTTGTATGATATCTTCCGGCCGTATGTGTGGGTCTTCGCGTATCGTAATTTTTTCTGTTGAAAGTAGATATAACGGTGGAATCACTTAATTTATTTACATACTTTTACAGATTATTACAGCGAGGTTACTGCAGTAGTGTATGTTGCGTTTATATCCGCCCGCCTACACCCAAATTATTGTCTCCGGAGCCCTGAGCAGGTGGCGCCTGTATGAACTTCGTAACGACATTATGCCGCGGCTGCTTTTATGGAGTCTCCCTTCGGACCAAGTGTTATTAAGACTCACCGAGAAGTACTGTAAGCTTTTGAGAGAACGCTACGAAATCGACAATTAATGCACGTTTGTTTTTCCACATTACAAGTCTTATTAACAGTGACTTTGTTTTTATTGGATGTATCATACCGCAGCCCGATAAGAAAACAAACGATTTATCACTTCAGCCAGCCCCTGAATCACGCATGTAACATTGCTCCTATCCGCCCAGAGCACATTTATCAGGCACTTGTGATTGAGCACGCAGATCAAGATCTGCACAGAAATATAACCAGTATCGAGCTCGCAATACGAACAACGGCTGAAGCATACTTCAACGGTCAGCTATCAATCATATTTCCGCTACAGTTAAGTCTCAAAAAATGTGTGTCACATTGCGGATGCCAAGAAAATACCCTAATAATAAATTAGCATAGTAATGTTTGCGGCCGTTATGTTAGGATTGAGTCCGCCTTAATTAAAATGAAAAAAGCGGCGCCTGCCAGTGTCACTGGCCTCCGACCATCAAACGTCATAAACATTTAATTAAAATCCTGATTATGCATATTGTACCTTTAATTTTTGAACAATTAATGGATTTAAGATTTAGCGTTGAACGATGATAGGGTAAACCAGAGAGTTATTGCCCACTGGTAGTGATTGCCCGCTTTAAGAATAATATTGTCAGGTGCTGACTTTGAATCACTCTAGTTAGATTTGAATTTACTAAGTAGATGGCTCCGTGATTAATGTACAGTAGATTTAAAATTTACAATAGGAAACACTAAAAAAAAACAGTTATGGCGGATTTTGTCAAGACGGGTGAAAATGTTACTCAAACAGGTAAAGACTTTAACAATTTTACTAAGGAATTACTTGCTTAGAGGTTAATTTTTTTTCCAAGTTATTTAATATTCAACTAATGGTGTATAGTCATGATGAAATTATAAGTGTTTTCTTCATTATCAATGAAAATAACTGATAAAATTTGATTTCTAACGGTCATTTTAACGGTGGGTAATCACTGCACGTAAATCTGTATATTTTTAGTTATTGCCCACCATCACTTCAGTTATTGCCATATGTTAATGTATAGTTATTGCCCAGGGCAATTATTATTAGAGTGTTGCCACCGTGCAGTAGCAGTGTTTAAGTTGCTCATTGCTAGACTTGTTTTGCAATTTACAGGCATAATAAATATTGAAATGGCTTTTAATGTTTCATTTTCAGTATGCCAAAGACTCCAAAAGTTCAATATAGCATAGAAAATTTGCAAAAAGCGATCGAAGCTGTACAAGATGTATCCAACAATTTATCTACAAGATAAATTGCTGAAAAATATGGTTTGGCTTGAAAAAATTGATAAAAATTCAAACGCAAATACAAAAAATGAAAATCCTACGTTAAATCTACTAGTGAAAATGTTAATTGTAAGGAAATAGATACAACTTTAGGGAAGAATAACCAACAGCTAATTGAACATTCTGAGCAACCACTTGAACTGATATCAAAGAAGATAAAAAAATAAATACATATAAAATTTACATATAAAATTCAAATTTTTGCGTCTTCTATGTTTTGAAGTAGATGATTCTGTCTCTACCGATTCTGACTCATCAACATCAGCTCAAGAAATATTTGATAATATTTATGTTAATAAGGCCAAACGCAATTTACTTTGAAATTTTGAAGACTGTACTACTAGAATTTAAGTTTAATGTTTTGTTTTGTTTATTTAAAGCCTATTTTGTCATTTTAAAATTGATTATTTTGTTTTAAGATACTGGGCAATTACTGTGCTTTGATGTGGGCAATTAGTGTAAGTAATGGGCAATGACTGTACTTTTTGGAGGATTTTAAATTTATTTCAATATTTTCTAAGTTACGTAAGTTTTAACTAAAAACTGTTAATATTCTGTTTAACAGTTTATTGAGTTATAAGAAAAAAGTCATAAATGGTCGATAATTAAAATACTTTCTTTAATTTTTCATCTCAATGTGTTTGAAATCTTTAAGTGGGCAATAGCTATACGGTTTACCCTAACTGTTTTATCACACTAACATTAAGGAACCATAAGTGATAGACTGCAGCACTACCGTTATTAGTAATATGATATATTACCGAGTATACCTTAACGACCATGATAAATGCCTTTTAGCAATAAACACTATAATCTAATCTATCCAATTCTTGCATATCCTTTGAAATCTGGTGTGGTTGATTTCATAGGGCTCTTTTTTGCAATATTGGTTGTGTTTTATTTATGTATCTTATAGTCAATAAGCAGATTTTCAAATACCGTGAGAATAAATGTGTAGCAATTTTAAACATCTGATAATTCTCATATCCGCTTCTGATGTTGAGGATAAATAAATGATCCTAATAGAATTTAGGTGTAAGCGTCCGCTAGAATCGGAAGAGTTATACGCTTTTTATGTTCGCTCGAAAAAACACCTACCTCAACATGAGTTAACAAAATTATGAACAAGATTTTCCCCTTTAAATAAAAATAGGGGAGGACGAGAGGACGTCACAAAGTGTAATCATCTTTTCATTGAAGAATATTGTTTTGCTACGACGGACATCAATCAATCAGCTTTAAACACAGTTCATTGTCAGTTCCTTTGTCCTTCGCCTTTGCATCCAGGTTACGCGAACAACTGCTTTTAATTTTCATATTGTTTTATTTTACTTTTTAAGTAACCAAAATACTTTTAATAACATCGTATGGGATTGAGTTATTAATCTTCATGATGGCTGAAGGTACCATGAAATTACATGTTGGGAAAAAGAGGAAGTATTAATTAAAGAATACATAAAATAGACGGAACCAAAGTTTATCAAAACCAGTTTGCAACCTCTATGAAAAGTAGGGCACTGTCACGCAAGTAGAGAAACCATAATAAACTAACGATGAGCCTAATGAGTCGTAATCTTTATAAACCATGTCCGATTGTGGATTAAGCTATATCGTGGTACTCTACATTTATATAATTCAAACATGGGCATGGTTCATTAATAGCATTTTGTACTTTACAAGCGGAAATAATTTTTGAATTTATTATCACAGGACCAGTTTAACGAACGGGTACCCTAATAAAATTACTGTTAAATTCTTACTAGCATTTGAAGAGGTTTTTTTAATCTATGTAAGCACATTAAGTAACACACGTGTAGGCGTAAATATTAGATTATAAAAATACTAAAAGGCACCACTCATGGTGTTTTAAATAATTGTCATGTCCATTAATGTTCCTTTGTTTTAGTTTTTTTTTATAGTTCTTATGATTTATTTTTTGTACATAATATTATTATTCTCCAAGTGGCAAGGTGTGGCGCGAGCTGGTTTAAAAATATCTAAGAACGCCATTAAACTTAAATTACTACTTCACTTTAGACGATTTTGTTTACTATAAAAAATAAGCATAAGTTTGACCTTAAGACACCTTCAATGAAGTAAGCTGGTCATATACATATGTATTATTATGACCACTCGACCTAACTCTGTATACAGAGTTAAGTCGAAAAGATGGGATGTTTGTCCCAACAGAGTAAAATATTGTAATAGATAATAAATAACAATACGTATTTTGTCAATTCCATTAAGAAGAAGCAACCCTGGACTTGAAAGTGTCGTTACTCGCGTTGCTTACGCGTAAACTTGGAAACTTTGTAAGAACAATATTGTTTACTACGGACGCTCGGCGGCACTTCCGCCCCACCGGCACCGGGCGAAACAATGTGCACGTTTAATTTTCATGTTTGGAATACCTTGAGAGTAGAAAATTTACTATGAAATTCTTCATAGGGTAAAGCCTTTTTTGTTATCATACAGTTCAACAATTAGCTCTTGTCAAAGAAACTCTACATAGGAATTTTCATTATCATCATTTCAGCCTATGGAAGGAAGTTCCTTGCTGAACGAATAAGTCTTTCTTGAGAAACGTCACAAAGCACGATCTTCTTGAGGTATTGATAATAATTACTGGAAAAACAAAATAAAATACCTAGGTAATCCTTTTTAAGCCGTGGACTATTTATTAATGTAAGTAAGTTTGTATCAATTGAAAGAATTTTATAATACATTGAAATAATGAGGCGCTTTCAGCGAAGGAATAAATCTCTCTTTATTCCAGTCGGAGTGACTCATTGCTAAGATTCGTGACTCTTCCTTCGAATCGATGTCTCTACTTGCTCATCGTCTTCACAGTGACCATTGATTGGAAAACCCAACTGCTATGTGACTTGGTCCAAGTTTCGGACTTCGGTCTCTAGATCTTTTGCCCTCGATTTGGCCGGTCACGATGAGTCACAAGTAGTCACTATTCCTGCGTGCTATGAGACCAAGGTATTGGGGCACTCAGCGTAGGCAGACTGTAGACGCCTTTTACCGTGATCGATCAGTTTTCAGTTCCTTCAGGAAATGTACATTCATTGCGCTGTCCAGGGGTCTCAAAAGTCGACGCCAGCACAACATTTAATAACCCATTCTCTGTCTACTCGTAGCTTTTAGGGTCCAGGCTTTAAGGAATTAAGGAATATCTTAGAGTGGCAAAGGTTTCGTACACATATAAATTATCGTCTTCTTTTTTCAATTTTTTTTTCAGGTACATACTCCCAATTGTCTTTAAGTAGACAATTGGGAGTATGCACCTACAAACTAGTACCTACCGTAATATAGATAATTGCATTTTGACAGTTATAAAGGAACAACCAGACAGGTTTTCCACGAAGACAATCATAACAATTACCGATAACGCGTCATTGGAAGTGCCGAATTGTTACTAATAGTCAGACGCAGATTGAGTGAAAAAGTTGTAGCCCATGAATCGTTGATTGCACACGGCATGTGGAATTCCCCTCGCCCGATGGACTGATGGACTACTTCGTCGTTAGAGTGGAAGAGAACCAGAGGCACTGCAGCCTCGTGGAGTTCAACCTCATCTCAGGACTCAGGAGAGATGACACTGAGCAACAAATACGAAACTATTTTTTGTGTCGCATTTATTTTTTACTAAACATAAATTAAGAAAAGGTCTTCTAAGCTTTGCTCCCACAATAATTATCTTAAAGAAGTGGTGTAAAGTTATTTTAGGACGTTTAAGTGCCTGGTGCAGGTAATAAACGGGAAATTATAAATGATTTTACGATATTTAACCTGTGCATTTCTGAAAAGCTTCGTAACAGCTTTATCTTAACATCTACTACTATGTAAGGACGAAGTATTTTTTAAACGCTACCAATCAAACGGGGTTTAAACCATTTAGCATGCAATCAACACGTTCTAGATTTTTTTATTGTAACACCTCAGTAGCGCTATGAGTCACCCACCAGTCAAGTTTGTAGAGACGCTATTTCCATCACAGGGAAATTAAAAACATGCTAATGTTCATAAACAAGATGCATACATTATAAGGACGCTTTTAGCGATCGCCATAAAATTTTGATAAAGCAGAAGCCCATTTAACCCAATGATTAGTGAACAAGTAAACCGTAAGAATGCCAATTTAATTCCGTATTAACGACGAGTTTATTAATTTTCGTGTTCGATAAGTTATTTTATTAATTTACATTTTTAATTATTTTGTCTTGAGACCGATATGCAAAACAAAAAGTGTTAACAAATTGATGGACAAAATTGCTTGCAGTTAATAGATAAAAAGTTAAAAAGTCGGAAGGGGATTTAAGTACCCTATTGTCATGTAAGTCAAAATAAATTCTTGTTGTGGCCGATTAGGAATAAAAAACGGTAACTTGATTTGTAACGAATACATTTAGCTGAGAAAACGTTACTTTACAATAATAATCATGACATGACAATACATATCCTAACGGCGAAGCAGCTAGAACATTTGTATCTGTAAAGAATGACGGTGATTTACTTGTCTATTTTAAAATATTACTACTTTTATTCGTGTGATGTTTATATGTACCTGTTCAAGTGGTATACAGTATAGTATTCATATAAAAGTTATGGGTCGTTGCCCGAAATGGAAGTTGAATTTTGATTCGGGTAAAATTGATTTTTGTCGTGTTCATTATTTAAAAACGAATCATAAAAGAAGGGTTTATCAGTGTTGCAAACGAGTTAATTTTGCGTGAGTGAAATGAGAAGGATAAAATTGATTTTTGTCGTAAGCCACATGTCATGGAGCTGTAAGACTCCAAATACGCAATAATTTTTGCCTTATAAAATTTAAGTGGACCTTTGATGAAAAACGTCAGTTTAAAAGAAGATATGACTTACTTGACTTATGGTCCTATGTCCCCTAGATGGGGCAGAGGGCGTCCACAACAGTCGGACTCCATCTCGTTCGGTCTTGAGCTTCTCGCTTGATCTCGCTCCAGGTCTTGCCGATCTTCTTCGCCTCGTCCGCTACAGTGCGCCGCCAAGTTTGCCTGGGTCGACCACGTTTGCGTTTTCCTTGGGGATTCCAATCCAGAGCCTGCTTAGGGATTTTATCGGGGTCCCTTCGGAGAGTGTGGCCAATCCAGTTCCACTTGCGGCGCTTGATCTGCTGGTCGATCGGAATTTCGTGGCAGCGTTCCAATAGCTCGACGTTGGAGATTTTCTCGGGCCAGTATATGCCGCGAATTCGGCGAAGGCAGCGGTTGATGAAGACCTGCAGCTGGTGCGAGACAACCTTGGTGACCTTCCAAGTTTCACACCCATAGAGCAGAACGGATTTAACGTTGGACCCGTATATTTTGATCTTGACCCTTCGGGTCAATTTCCGTGACTGCCATATGGGGCGAAGTTGTGTGAAGGTAGCTCTGGCCTTGGCAATGCGCGAAGTTATGTCCTCTTCGGTACCTCAGTTTCTGACACGACGCTCCCGAGGTAGGTGAAATTGTGGACTCGTGCCACATCCTCTGCACCAATCCGTAATGGCGTGCAATTTCTCACACCAGATCGCATCTCTTGGGTGTTCCGGCAGTAAATTTTGAGCCCTGTGATACCCGCTTCTCGATGTAGGTCATCAAGTTTGGACTGCATATCGTGATGCGTGTGGCTCAGCAAACAGAGGTCATCGGCATAATCTAAGTCTTCTAAGACTCCGATTATACCCCACTCTATTCCACGCCGTTGGTCTTGATATGCGCGATTCATGACTCCATCCAAGAAAACCAGAAAAAGAAGGGGCGAAAGCAGGCAGCCTTGCCGGACGCCCGCATGCACCTCGATGTCAAAAGAAGATATAACGTATCCAATATACGCAGTAAAACTTGCTAAAACAACTTGGTAGAAAACAACAAGTTAGTGGGGTCATTTATGTCCCATGTTGTGGTCAGAGGGTTAAGCGCCTGGTTATGTAAATCTGGCATAGCTGTAACGTAAGCTATTTGATCATAGTTTGTGAATGCTAAATATGTTTATAATGTCCTTCCTTAAAATGTTAAAGCAAGTTAATCGGATCTTTCTTCGCATAACAGTATTGGTAAGGCATTGATTGATTGATTAACCGTCGTAAAATAAATATCGAAGAATAACAGTTAAAAGAATTTTTGAGATTTTATTTATTACCTAGGAATTATAATGGTCAATGTTAACGGTATTAGATTGCAGGCGGTCGTAATTAAATGGGAAGAGGCTAATTAGATTGGGCTCCGTCGGCGAGGGGAGCCAGGAGAGGAGCGCGGGCCTCATCGGCAGCAGGCAATGTAAATTACCCATAGTGAAATAAGATCTTCAGGCATGCCCTGAAATTCAATCAAGTCCCATGCAAATGTGCAGGTGTCTGGACCCGACGTTTAATTGCTGAAAATCTTGTTTATTTGCCTTTTTTTAAAACTCATTTTCCATAGGTATCATGTACGGAAAAAGCCGTTAACTTTAAATACAACTACTTAATACCGACCTTATAAACGATTTTAATAGGTAATCGTTGAGGTAGGTAAAAATATGGTTATTTTCTACTCCTTCTACTTACATCTGTTTTATTTTTTGCAAAACAAGGCAGGTATTTGACCACAATCGCACCTGATGTTAAGTGGGATGCAGTCGAAGTGTCTCTTCCTTGCCAACTTCCATTTCCCACATTACTTTTACTTTCTGATACCAAGAACATTGCGCTATGGAATCTTAAAATGGCAAATCAGGCAAATTATTTATATTTTCGAAGATTAGTCACGCATAATATGTTTATTTATATTGATGACTAGCGTGGACTTTGTCTATTACATTACGTTAAAGAATACTGAATGACATATAATTGGATTTTCCAGGAATTTGTATCTCAATAGTTGCTTTCTAAAATAGCAGGCATAGGTACGTCCTAACTGTAATAAGCTTTATCTTTATAGACATAGAGACTAGCATATGATATAGACTTTTCATATTTGAAAGAAAAGCCTACTGAAAATACTGAAACTTTCGATTGTTGTTCTAATAACAATCGAAAGTTTCAGTATTTTCAGTCAGGGGGTCTACCCCCTTAAGACGCAAAATGCCTTTTAGATGATATTTTTTTACATATTAACTACCTCATTTCTTAGGTCAAGTAGATTAAGTGTTAGGCTGAGTTGCACCACCTAACTTTGAGCGTAAATATAACGATAACCGATGTTTTTTTTTATGTAGCTTGACAGATTTTTGACGTTTGTCAAAGTTAAAGTAAGATGGTGCAACCCAGCCTTAGAGAATTGATGTTTAGTGAGTGAGTGAATCAATGAATGATTGACCTCTGCCTTTATTGACGAGTAATAGATGTCTGATTAGACATTTGAGATAAATGTTGAGGGTTTATTCAAGGTAATTGGCGTCTAATTAGGTATATTTCATACTGGCATCCTGATTATAATATTCATATTTTTGCTTTCTTGTTGTTGGCCTAATTAAGATAATAAGCATCTAGTTAACATATCGTAAATAATTTGGGGCTACGTATGGCGTCGAAGGAACAATTTAGTTAATGATTTCCTAATAATATTGTTCCCACTAGGTCACGATGTTGTCAAGGGAATGTTAACAATATGCAACTTCAACTATGTCGTCGACGACTTCCGTAATATAAAAACTAATTTTTTAATTAAATTATACTGATCAATTTGAATATATTCAAAACGATAGTTATTAAATAAAGAGAGTGATTACTGATTAGATAGTACCTTAAAATTCTTAGTACGAAGTATGTTATCTTCTATAATCACACCATATAGAGACTTGCAGCGTCTCTGCACAGATATTAACTCCACTTCCTAGAATTTCTGTAGCGTGCCAAGTTTTGTAAAATAGAGCCATTCCATTAAGTTGTCGCTATTTAAGTAGATTTCTGCGCTCGACTAATTATGTCGAGTTGAAACAAGAAGAGTTTCTTCGATGTTATTTTTATTTTTAACTGATTGTTGGGAGGAGAGTATTCTATTTACTGAATTTCTGAACCCTGTAGGGACATTTAAGGGCTCTTTACACAATTTGTTACTAAATATACTTACAGCGACACCTAGGCCTCTTATTGGAACTGGAGTTGGTGTCTCTCAGTCCCATCATATACAGGTAGGCGGATCGGATTATGTAAAACGATGTAGAATATAGTATATGACCCAGTATAACTTACGTTTGTTTATATGTCATAAGTTGTGCCTTTGAAATGATTCTTATTGGAAACTATAAAGTACAATTATAATAATAACAACAGCGCCGCTGTGTACTGAACTTTCTTAAAATAGAATCCATTATTTAAACATAGAAGGCTGTATTTAGATTCTAATCAAATGCAATCGTGATAGTTTATTCGAGTATGAATACAAATAATATCTACACTGGGCACGTAATTCATCCTCGTAAGGGCTTGCAATTACAACAATCGTTATACGTTTATGACATAATGGTGGTGTGAACCTGTGCTCGTAATTGCGATACACAGGCGTTTGTCGAGCGGAAGCGGGCCCGCTCGTGACATCGGCCGCGCACCGTGTCTTTTGCTAATTGTCCGCGACCGATAGATAAGTAATAAAATCAACGGGGAGGACACCAGCTGCATCTTCAATATATGCCGTGGATTCGCAATGCGTCGCGGTAGACGCCAGCCCCCGCCACCGGGCTTCATATTTATACGGTAAGGCGGGCGCTGCGAAGAGTTCAAACGTGCGTCGGGCGTTCGCTACATTAGACGATCGAGAGAATCGTAACGCGTGGGTAGACAGGGGCGAGTGCAGTGTGCAGTGCGTGCGGGTCTGTGTCTGAAAGCTCGCGCCGAAGCCTCCGAGCGGGGACCGCCGAGCGCCCGCCAGCGCCGCGTCAGTGCCGGCCCGGCCGCGCCGCAAGCATCACGCTCCGGTGATCGAACTCTTGCCACTGGACAGTGAACAATAACAACATCCCTCCTCCGCCGGCTCACCACGGGTGCACTACAGTATTTCACTAAACTGATAGAGGTGAGTTTTTATATTTTATTGTAATATTTTTTTTTGCAATTTTTAAAATTTTTCGTACTTTTTGTGCATTTAGGTAACAATGTAAGTTGTAAAATTTTCTCAAAACTTAACAAAGCTTAAATTGATAACGTTAACAATAAGACATGTTGGGTAGAGTCGCACATAAGCGAGCGTCTGAAAAAGCCGGTCGCGAGCTTTGCAGCCGCAGCTACTCACACGCGAGACAGGCATGACCGGCGCTTCCGATGCACGAATAAAATATTTCCGTTAATGTGCAAAGTGCATCTTTTAATGAACATTAAAATTATTCACATAAAAAATATTTAATGCGTTTTATCGCTTAACAAGCCTTAACCCGTGACATGCGCGAAATTTTTCAGATGCAATATTTTGCATACTTATACCGTAAAGTATTAATTAACATTCTTAACAAAGCATGCTTCTTTTTTATGACATGAATTAAACATTCGCTGGGTTTTTCTAGACAATGATAAGTTTAATTAAAATATTTAATTAAATAGGATAACAATTTATTAAAACAAAAATGAGCCCAAAATGGTTTTACAAATTAATTATTAAGTAACAAAATTTAAGAATAATACAGTAAACTAAACACAAAATTTTATTAACTTATCTTTAATAACATTATGCTTAACACAACTAGCGTATATTAATAAACCGCCAAATAATTATGTTTTCCTGTTAGAGTAGAGATGCTGAAAATAAATAAGCTCTGTTGCATCGTTTAACGTTCTGTGAAGTCTATTTTTTGTAGCCTATTGTGGCGCGATCGATTACATTCATCTCTTTATTGTTCGGCAAATGTTTGCCGCTCGGCCGAGTCTATACTAAATTACAACTACCCTATATTTATAACTATGACTTATAAAAATGCAATTGGAAATATAAGAATGAAAAATATTTTTAGTTTACACACTTTATACACTTTTCATTTTCACATTAAGTCATAAAGGCGCATATTATTTTATGTAAGCTAGCATTGAAAATTTTGCTACGGCATACCTCCGTAGCTACGAGAAAAACATGATTTCCACAAATATGAAAAGAAAAAACTTGCAATAATATCATGATACCAGCTTTCTTATTATTCGTATTCTATTATTTTGTCACTATCGAAATCAACAACGATTCTTTAATAGTGACAAAAATATAATAAAATGAAATAATTGTAATGCAATATACAAAAGACAATGCCGGAAATTGGCGTCTTTTTTTTTTCGCGCGGCCATCGACCAAACCTTGTTTTTTGATTACAAAATAGTGTAATAAACCAAACTTACTATGACATGTATACCTCTAAACTCAGTCTGAACTGAGTTACGAGCATCAAAAGTTTAATGATTTTCATACTAGATTTGCTGTTTGCGCGCAAGTTTTGTAAGAAATTGCAACAAAATAATGACATTGTATGTGTAAACAAACAATACCATCCATTAAAGGCTCCAGACATCAGTATGCAGCAGAATCAGCGCAATAAAAAAATAGCGCAATATTTTGTTGCAATTTCTTACAAAACTTGCGCGCAAAAAGCAAATCTAGTATGAAAATCATTAAACTTCTAATGCTCGTAACTCAGTTCAGACTGAGTTTAGAGGTATACATGCCATAGTAAGTTTGGTTTATTACACTATTTTGTAATCAAAAAACAAAGTTTGGTCGATGGCCGCGCGAAAAAAAAAAGACGCCAAGTATAGCTAATATTTTAGACTTTAGGTACTTACTTTGCTACTTATGAGTGTAACTTTATTTCTCAAATCTCAATAAACTTTCTGACTGCTTCATGTAAGTTGAATAATTACTGTAAACCTCGCATTATGGGGTAGGTAGTGGAGTTCGGTTATTCTGTTAATTTTGAAGACTTCATTCTTTAATACTGTCGGTATGATTAGGAATTCTTCATTGTTTTTCATTAACTTGGTTATCTCTTCGTTTGATATTTTCCGTACTTTAGAAATATTAAAAATAAGACTGGAAACATAAAAATACAATTTTAAAAACACAAACAAATACAATCAAGCAGTCATGTAATGTCAACAAAATTGACATAACTTTTTTTTAATGACGTTCTCACTGCTTTAAGATATGTGTTTTTAGCCGAATTAGTAGCAGAAATGAACGAGATTGAACGAATGAGCTAAAATATTTCAAGGTTGGCCAACATAATAACGCAATTTTTTCTTAATATGGCAACAATTCGGTTATCACGCGATAGCGGTCGATAGACTTTTCTATCGATGGTCCCATGTTAGGGAAAATGATAAAATTATCTACGTGATCGAAAATTGTCTTATCATATCATGTCATTGTCGATGCGTGCATCTTAGGCCTACTGGTCTACTTAAGCGGTTTAGATTTTTCATACAAAAGGATTTTCCCGCTAATTCCTGTGGGAATTTCGGGAATTCCTTGTTGTAACTAAGCTTTGAGTTTACTAAGGTACCTACATGCCAAATTTCAAGCGTCTAACTTCCGTTAAGCGTTTAGATTTTTCATACAAAAGGATTTTCCCGCTAATTCCTGTTCCCGTGGGAATTCCTAAGTATACTATAACCTGCCCAGGTGTATGAAGAATAATTGTACCAAGTTTCGTTAAAATCCGTCGAGTAGTTTTTGTTTCTATAAGGATCATACAGACGGAAGGAAGTTAGACGCTTGAAATTTGGCATGTAGGTACCTTAGTAAACTTAAAGCTAAATTACAACAAGTAATTACCGAAATTCCAACGGGAATTAGCGGGAAAATCGTTTTGTATGAAAAACCTAAACCGCTTAAGTTGACCTGAAGTGATGCAGTGACCGCGCGCTCTCCGCCCTCTATCTCGAAAACGGTTCACCGTATAAAAAAAAATTTTAAACAAAATTTGTAGAGAATTTAGTATTCTACAATATTGATAATAAATACAAATAGCAAAAAACCCATAGGAAATGAGATATTNTCCATTAAAGGCTCCAGACATCAGTATGCAGCAGAATCAGCGCAATAAAAAAATAGCGCAATATTTTGTTGCAATTTCTTACAAAACTTGCGCGCAAAAAGCAAATCTAGTATGAAAATCATTAAACTTCTAATGCTCGTAACTCAGTTCAGACTGAGTTTAGAGGTATACATGCCATAGTAAGTTTGGTTTATTACACCATTTTGTAATAAAAAAACAAAGTTAGGTCGATGGCCGCGCGAAAAAAAAAAGACGCCACCTTCCATACAAAATCTGGCATTGCCATTTGTCTTTTATAACAAATAACCGTGATATAACGATAGCTATCAAAAAATCAAGTTGATACAAGTAACGATTTTATAGTACTTTCTGTAAAGTCATAATTTATTTATTTACAATCAGAAAACTAATTTTTTTCTGGTTAGCAGTAAAATCATTTATTTACTTTTGACTTTGATTGTTAAGTGAAGAAAAAAAGATAACTCCGAGAATAACTTAAAAATACGGTAAAAACCAACTGGTTATTATAACAGAACAAAAACACGGTTGCGGATAATAGTAGACTAGTGCTAAATTAAAAGTATATTTATAGCAACAAAAATAAAAAGGGAAGATTAATTCGATGGTCGTGAGATAAGTATTCGATTAAGTAACAAAATCGGAATTGGCGTAAGGATGGTCGCGTGAGTGGATCCGATCGGCCGCGTGCCGCGCGACCGTGCCGGATCCGATACGTCACACCACCACAAATAATCACCGATTGTACTTACAAAGTAGATTGAAATCGAATTGTACACCCGCGTTATCGACAACACTCACAAATAAACGTTCAATATTTTATCCACGCTCGTAAAATATCACAGAAATCCAACGCTCTAATAACCTATTCAACTGTACTTAATGTAATAATATTACATGAAATTATATCGGCATAAAAACATGGCAGGGTGTTGAATTGTATTTATTTAGTTACACTACAGCACATAGAATTATATACTTATTTATACAAAAGTTGCAGCGTGATTAATGCTTAATATTTTTATTTACGCTTTAATTAACTTAAGCAACAAATCCTAATTTTACACTTTAAAACAAAGAAAATTACTTTTTTAGTCATTTACAACAAATTATATACTTGTTTAACATTTTATCAGCCTAGTTTCACAATGAAGGAAAGTTTTCATAAAAGCTCGTGTGACGTTTTAATAGGCGATTGGAAAATTTAAAAGGCGGCTAGTAAAACAAGTATTTAATACAACAACACCAAAGTAAAGGATGATTCTTAGTTTTGGGCATTACAAGAACAATGATAATGTTGGTAATTTTACACTACACTGCGTATCGAATGCCATCCTGGCGAAGAGGGTTTTCCTCGTCGTGTCAGCAAAATGCAACTTAACGTAAGCCACGTAATAATTTATCTTAGACTCGTTTATCATAATTAAGTAAGATGAATTGATTCAAAGTGGTACAATATTTTTGAAAATATTATTTAGTGAAATAATGTTTCGAACGTGTAGAGTTTATACTACGTACCTAACTTGTAGCGATTTTAGATATTTTTTTTAAAGATAAGTCGTAATAATTTGCAAAAACAGGGCGGGTTAGCTCTTTGAAACAAGATTTTAATAAAATTAAACGGTTTTGGTTACGCTGTACGCTTTCGGAGAACATCTTACATCGATAAAAGGTAATTAGGTAGATGTTATTTTTCACTTAAAAACTCTTTTGCACCGCTTGCAACTAAAAATAACGCAACCTTTTACGCTCTTTTGTAGCCGCCAGTAATACATAATTAATAAGATATGCATAAAATATAAAACATGTTGAAACGTAGAAGAAATAATTTAGCCAGTATCAAAAGAGTAACACCAAATATTTTTTGAAAAAACTTGTAGCTGGCACAGAAATTGAAAAAAAACACAATAATAACAAAATCAATAATATTTTACATGCTTGATATTTCTATATCGTCTAAAAAGTGATAAATTAACACCATTTCGAAGTATTGCATTTATTATTCAATTCTCATTGAATTACAAATACGTTCATTGCTTTTATAAATGCCATGGGAGCTTAATTTTTTTCAATATCTTTTTAGTCGTGTTTTTGTTTTCTATTATAGTACCTACGTTACTTACTGTAATAGTTAATCTAAAGTGGATTATTTTTTGTAACGCAACTCTACAAGAGGAAACTTTAAAGTTTACTAGTCTTTTTTCTGCAGTTTAGTCTTCCGATCAATTACCGATTTAAACACTAGTTATTAAGCAATGACTATGAGTAAGCCGTAGATCGAATAAAATAAAAAATCCTAATACTTGATGAAATAATATTTCTTACTAAGAAATCATTTGATTTGCATATCATAAATAAATACCCAAGAATAAGACGCCTCTCTGATTTTCCTTTTTTATTCATCAATACATAACTAGTGAGTAAGTACTATGTAAAATAAATACAGTCATTACGTGGCAGTTACTATAAACTTGCTTCATAACCTGCATGTTTTATTATGAGAAAAGTTCGCGTAAGCTCTGCGTAAGCGTCGCATAATAAGCTCGCTTGACAGCGAGTGTTGAGTGCAAATCATTGGTTTCGGCGCGGTTGATTGCGCAAAGCCCGAGGTTGTGGTGCGCTCGCGCAGAGTTCAAGTGCAGGGTGAAGGTTCCGCCGCGGCGCGACATTCGCGTCGCTTCTCATGTCAGCTCGCCTTATTAATACCGCCTCACTTTCATGACAGGTGATCATTTCACTGCCACGCAACATAAAACTGTTTCGGTGACATAACATGATGTGACGCATTCGTAACCTACTGCTACAGAAGCCGGCCCACGACAACTTAGGCTTTAAATAGAACTCTATTACAGTATGCGATTCCTGAATTTATACAGCATAAAATGCTAGGTCAAAACAAAATCAAAGTCATGGGTGGCAGCTAGACAAGGTCGGCGAGCATCCGATTCTTTTGTTTTAAGCGTTAACACTTAGTCCACGGAAATACGCCTAGTTGACGGGAGCTAAATAGGTGGATTATGTTTTTCCTTTAAATTACTCAGCGGCTTTGTACCTAAATAAATTTGTGCAAAAACAAAACAACTCAGCGCTTTGCCTTGTTGTTTTTGCGAAAACCCGGAGTAGGTATAATGAAGTTCAGTCTCGCAAGAAGTCTAGAGTCGGTGTTCCAATTGCAATATAAGTCAGTAGAATAATTGTTGTACGGTAATTCTTTTCATACATGCCGTGTCATAGCCAACGTGTAATGGCAGCGATAAAATTAAGCGTCCCTAAAACTTAGAAACCTCTCAACTGACTTCGCATTAATGTAAGCGCGCTTCAATATGCGCGGGCGCAGCCCCGGCGTGACAGAATGCGCTCGCACCGGCGCGCCGGTCGCCACGCGCCGCCCGCCGGCCGCCGGCCGCCGCCCGCTTCCTGAGAAAATGGCAACTTATGGGGAACTGAATCTGGGCCTCGCAGGTGCCATTGACCCCTGCAACCTGCCACACTTCACGCACATGTGTTGCCATTCACATTTAATATTTACTGACATTCCTCACTATATGGGTTTATAGACTCGTAAGAGTCAGAACCCACAATGGGGCGGAATGCGCAGTTGTTTTACCGATAATCTGCGGTGTATCGAGCTTCAGTAATAACCAATAAAGTGTGTTTGGCTCATATCGTGAGATCCGCTGTACTGCATTGTATGCTCTACTTATCTTACGGAGTAGATACATGTCGTTATGAGCAGAGGATGTATGGCCAAGAGACCACTAACCTCCGGCTGCAGATGCGCGGCAGATGACCCGCGCGGAGTGCACCGCGAGCGCCGACCGGCCGCCGCTGTAGGAGCTGAAACCGTTATAGCCGGACCACAAAAATGTCGCAAAAAACCTCGTAAACCGTTTCTGTTTCACTTGCTATATCGTCATTTCGTGACGTGACTTTGATTTCATGCCATATTGAAGAAGGTTTATCAACAATAGAGTTTTCGCGCACTACAATTATGTAACTATCAAAGCGTGTATTTCGTGATAATGTGATGAAATGGAAATATCGTGACAATCATTAAACAATCTGATGCTTTAAAATTCAACAACATTGTATCACAGGAATTCCTCGAGTTCCTGTCCCAGTTGCGAAAGGGCTCAGGGTTCGAGCGAGCTCAGTGTCGGTTTACATTGCAGATTTGGCCTACATTGTTAAATGGTTCCCACAGGGAAAGAGTCAGCGTTCGCATACGTTGGCGAAACAATGAATAAATATTGTTTTATGACAGGATGGTATTGGTCCCCGGCGTAATGAACACCGGTCGCGGGTGTGTAAGACCTCGCGCGGGTCGCCGCTTGAATATCAATATAAGAATATGCGCGAGCGGCGATGCCGGCCACAATGACCGATAAAGAGAAAACACACGAATATGGCCCTACTCGGACTTTGTTTAAAATTCACATTCAATGGCACCAAAGCGCTAGGCGCTCGCTGCCACCAAATGGAATGTAGGTTATGATGTTATTTAGCTCAAGTTTTTTGCCGGTCTAAGTTTTTTATTACAATGGTTATCTCCTTTCATGTCAATCAATTTCGTATAAGGCGTGAAAGTACTGACGTCACTGTGCCAAATCTTATCTTGTTAACTTTATATTTAACCCTCGCTATTGGACGGAATTTTAAAGAATAAACACGTGGGAACGCTGTTGCCTACTTTACTTTTAAAGAACTCTTTTGAAAGTGCTTAGTCGGAGGTACGTTTTTAATTTCTATTGATACCTAAGTGCCCTCATGTGGCACCTTCACTTCTTATGGAGTTTGTAATTTATGTGCATTGGTTTATTATTGTATTGAATGTTACCTATATTCGTTTGCTGCTACCCAAAGTACACGCTTTGCTTAGTTTGCGACTAGATAGTATAGTATAAAATGTCCAAGAATATTTACCTATTTTAATATTTATTGCATATCCGGTCCTGTAAATCTAAATCTTACAGTGAGAGGCTATTAAGATATAAATATAAATCGGAAAGAGCTTTTGAATACTGGTAAAAACATGATTTACAGCGACGTAAAGCTGTAAGCCTATGCATCCGAAGGCTTTGTGCTAGTTGGACTCGTAACAAAGAGCGAGATATCGCCCCAGATCGCACTATTTCACTATCCATTTGACATTAAATAAGTCATATTTACCAATACGACCCTTTCCCGCATAGAGTAGACGTTGGCAGTATAAACTTTTCAAAACTGAAGAATAAGCAGAATTTATTGGTAGTATCTGAAGGTTTATATGTGGAGGGGCTCTCGAGTACTGATGCCTTCGCCACGTCTTAAAGAGCCCACGCACACCATAACACCCACACTCTAAATAAAAAGGCAAATAGACTTGTCCACTTTACCATTTACCAAGTAAAAATTCTCATGTCTTGTTTGAATAGGTCTTTTACCAATTAGTGTTTGTACCGATATATGACGTTAGTGTGGTTTAGTTCTGACTGTTCCAGTTGCTACACACTTTGTTTAGTAGCCGCCACCCTTCGGAGGTGATGTGAGGTATGAGAGCACTCTTTGCTTAACTACTAACAAACCATTGTTTGTGCTCAAATACCTTTCGTTTTGAGGCTTTATGTACGCATTATAGTTTTGATGGGCAACAGCCCAAGGCAACAGCCGTTAAACGGGGTGCTACCTTAATTGATTCTGAATACCTTAGAAAAGTAGGTCTTTCGCAAGAAAATAACATTGGTAAACGATAAACAACAAAAAGGAAAATGGCTTCGAGCACCTAACGATCGACTTTGTCGTCGTTTCACGTACCACCCACTCGTCGCGTTTTAACGAGAGCCTTTACCTCTTTTCGTGACCGACAAACAAATATCTTGCATCAGGGCTTAACCAAAATATTTGTCTTAATAATCATATCAATGAGTTGATCGTTAGGTAGCGTAAATCCTGTTGTATCACCTCACCTGTGCAAATAACGTTTTTAAACAGTTCACTGTTCGCGAAGCTAGCGTGAAAAGTCTTAATGACGCAATTATAACTTGTGTCTAACAGTTTTTACGTTAATAAAAAGGCTCTGGTAAGACTTCATAATGTCCAGGTTGTTTTATCGTGCGGAACGTGCGATGTCATTGTCCTACGAGCGGGCGCGGCGCGGCTGCGGGCGGCGCCCGCGCCGTCGCTACATTTGCGTCGCGGACTACCGCCACCGGTTCCGACACCTTCGCGAAATGAGCTAATGAATAAATTTCCCAAATCGCCATTAAAAAGCCACAACTGAATACGTAATTTCCGCAAACACGTTACCTTAGCAATTACCCTCTTAATTAATTGCTTAGCGTATCTTGCCTGTGAGGTTTGAATATGTCTTAATATTATTCGTTAGAGTAAACAAATTTTATTAGTTAACTTATTTATGATTTTAAGACATTTCAATTGCAAATTAAAGTTTTGAAAGCTAGTTTGGGTGAAAAGTTTTAATCCAACTGAAAAATTAAGCTTTTAGATTCATTGTTTTCATAAACGTCTACTCGTATATTATTGGCTATTATTAGATGCATCTCCTATTGAAAGAGTGTGAATAAAGCACATGTCATTACAGCTTCCATTCGATAGCTTGGTAGAGTTTATAATGGAGCTTATTAAGCACATTAACTCTATCATTACGTTAATAGTATTAATTTGTAATAGTTACTTCCTGATTCGCGGTGCTTCCCTAAATTTGCTTTTAAACATTCGTGCGCCGACATCTTCACCTTGAAGGAACATAAGAATTTTTTTGACGTCTGTTTTTTCCACGCCGATAATGATAATTTTTAGAAGTATTCATTCAATATCTTGATTCTGCGGCTCATCACGACCAAAGCGTTCTTATAGCGCCAAGAAAAAAATCACAGGTACTCGTGCGATGATGGAAATATTATAACTATAGCCAAGACTGACGTAATCTTCAGCGTTTCCTTGCTTAAGATTTGTTTACAAAATATATTAAAAAAGATTATTTTGATGTGCATGTAATGATTTCCCTGACATTAAGTACGCTTATGTCTATAAGTGTACTTTCAAATGGACACAGTTAAATTCATAAACAATTAAAACATTATTTGTCATTCAAGAAAGAAGAGCCCCAGCTAAAAATAGCCTCAAACTTTAACCGTATATAAATATTTTAACAATATATCTCGTAAATCCGTTCTTTTCTAAAATGGGTTTAAATGTAAGTCTTCATACTTTAACAATTTATAGGTTAAGTCTATACTTACCTATAAATTACTACCAATTCAAGTTATTTAAATAAATTACTCTCTCGTTGAGCCGATTATATCTTCCTAAGTGATCTACAATAAGTCAAAGGTCGGCAAATTGTTAGAAGAGGCTACGTCGTAAACCAATAGATTGACAGGCGGAGCGATGCCGCTATCGATTCTAAATCGATTTGAGCTTTTTTACGGCTTATCAAACCATTTTTTTTCAATCATAGGTTCTTTGAAGTGACATTAGTATTTTATTATCTAAAAAGCAATTTCAGTAATTGTTGTGATGATTTGCTACAGTTTCCGGGCCTATTACAGTGCTGGTAAACAGAAATCGTTCCCACAAGTAGCAGCATAAAAAGACCGACATTGCTATAACGGTACAAAATAACCATTAATACAGTATGTTGCGTAATGTATAAGTAAAACAGGTCAATTTTCTCTCTTCCTCTTTTCTTAATCATTGGATATTGAACCACATGTTAGAGAAGCAACTGCCAACTGATTTGATGCGACTTTTATTACATCGTAAAAACTTGTTAACATTTATTATGTTTTGTGTCAGTAAAAGTAGTTTAAAAACTTAACTGCATACGATCGACTATATGTGTTAATTGCAGTATCTGATGTATTGATTTGATTTGATTTAATTTATTATTTATTACTATTCTTTATATCAAAGTCAGCGTTGCACTTTAAAGACTTAAATTAACCAATGAATACCGTTTAAAAAATTGTACAAAAGTCAGTTCCTTTTATTGGCTCTATCACATACGTTTAAGTATTAAACGAGAAAATTCATTTGGGCATCATTAACGCGTGGGTTCGAGGAAAACGGCAAGTAGCTCTAGGAAGGCTTTCTAAATGTAAATGAATAAATGATCGACACCATGGCCAGTTGTCGGTGGTCTGGGCACCGGTCACTGTACCAATTTTATATTCTCGTTCTTTTGTTGTTCGCTCTTTTGTCCTACCGTCGTGCTTCAGGAGAAAACGCATACAATACAAGTTTACATACAAACATTACACATACTAAACATCGACCGAGTATCGCGACCGTAATTAAAAGTGAAAATATTATGGGCTTATAAATATAATGATGTGTTTTATAATTAAAATTTCTGTAAACATTAACGATTTAAGAATGCAAGATTGCGTGATACAAAAATGTATGCACCTGACCGCTTAAATGATCCGTTAAGCAAATCACCATGGCATGGCTTATTTGACCCACAACATTACTCGTGGGAAACTCAAGTAATAATACATTTATTTACTTAACATTAATCGGTCATCTCGTTTGTGGGTAAGCGAAAGAAAGGCGATCTTGACATGGCATCGCTGGCCCACCGGTGCGCGGGCGCGGCCCAGCCGCTATTGTGACTCTAAATCAATATTTGCGCAGATGTCGGTGTAAGAGCATGCTATGCTTGTAGCGACCTAAAATTCATACGGCATATATGGCAATGTTAGCGGTAAATTTTCTCTGCAGCTACTTGTAATCCTTCAAAAGTGGGTCGGCTGTGTACGCACAAGGCAACCCCGGCGTGGAACTGAAGGGTAATTCATTCAAATTGACGGCGGTACCTTTAAACTCTACATCACAAATTATAGTGATTTTTCTAGAAAGTTACCTTTCTCGTACGGTATTTTTCCGTAAGTTATGTTTTTCCAATTAGCTTTTTTCAATTATGAAAACGATTACTCTAACCACGCCATTATAATTCCTTTTAATCGTTTTACATAAAGCTGAAGAGGTTTCGTGTTAATTTCATGACACCCTAGTATTTTCATACATAAAGTGCAAAGTAATCCCAAGTGAAAAGAAGTAATTACATCAATTTAATTTTATGATACAATCTAAAGTTCTCTCTGGTCCTTTAAGTTGCCGATCTGTAACTTCAGCATTAATAGTAGGTAATGCCATACTAAACGTAATGAGTCGTAACTCTCAGGTTTACGAGCTGGATCTCATGTAACCTGCGCCAATAATGTTGTATATGTACGCTAGGAATTTTATAACTTTATGAAAATTAGACAGATTAAAACGCACTTTTTATAGCTCTTACTTTATAACCCAAAATAATAATAAAGTTAGTACTTACCTGGATAATGACGGCGGAGTGCATCGTTAGCTAGCGCGCGTTGTAATTACGGCTGTCGATGGCCTGCGCATGGATACCATAATTCAAGCGCAGGATACCGGAGCGAGGACCACGCTCACCCTCTTAGTACTTTTTCAACCATTTACTCACACATTTTTTGTTTTCATGCGGTTACCGAGTGAAAACGAATCGCATAATTTTCTAAGCGATGACCACGATTCCCGTGTAATATGATAATGCGATGTATAAATATTTCATGTCTAGGGTTCTTTGTGATCGTTTTTGCACTGGAACCAGTTCCTACGACTACGGCGCGGTTCCACTGCGAAAACAGAAGCTCATAACGATTTTTGCTATTTTACTCCCAGTGCCTCGCTTCATGGAGGGTTATGCAATACATTAAATTCCTACTGACCACACCTGGATAAATACTTGTAAAGATAAATACTTTGAAGTACAAAGGTACTAAATAATAATAATTAGATTGTATAATAAGTATAAACTCGTAAACTAAAAATGTTACATTTTATTCACTGACATTAAGTCTACTTACCTGAGCTTTTAGATGTTTAAGGGCTGATTTTTCAATCGTCGGATATCTTTTATCTGAAGAATAAGTTTGGCACATTGACAGTTTTAATAAGGGAAATATGTCAAAATGACAAGGTTATTCTTCAGTTACAAGATATCTGACGATTGAAAAATCAAGCCTAAATAAAAAGTTAATAATATAATATGTGACTTACCTATGTTAATTTGATAGATTCATAACTGTTACGTGTACCTGTGTATACCTACTATAGTGACCTGAAAATCGTTTTTAATGTCAATGGGAACTTTAGAGTTTAAAGCTTTAAGAAATGTTTTTCAAGAAAAGCTTGTTCAAAGTAGTAAAATAGTTAACGGAAAACTGTTGAAGATTTAACCATACTACGTGCCTGGACTGCCTGTTTAGAGTTAGGTTCTGAAGTTCGTTTGTAAGTACTTGCCATTCATTCCTTACATAGAGATATGGCCGGTAATGACTGGCCGGCCGGTTGGCTATCGGCCCGCGCTCGTAAACATTGTTCGACACGAAGCATTTGAGCATGGCTGCGAATGCAAGTCAATAGACATCACGCCGAGAGGCACACACTTCCTGGTGGGGCTAACTGTTAACACAATATGAATCCTCGCACCCGCGTCTCCAAAGCTCCTCGAGCGTAATTAGGTTTCGCACTAAAGGGAGGAGTGGAGTTCAAAGGTCAGCGATTTGGTTCCTAATATATTACACATGGCCTCGCTGCACGAGGGGTGCATAAGTATCACGGGTCAGCGGTCGCTCTAATAGCTAGTGTCAGAGCGCGGTCAAGTCCCGAGGGCGCGCGGTGAGAGCGGGGGCGGCGCTGGGCTCACTGTGCGACCCGCCGTGTGCCGTAAGGGAGAACATAAACATGACATCCCTCATTTCGAGACGTTCCAAACGCATAAGACGGACACTTGAATCGGTTAGAAAGATTAATGGCACGTCCCGAGAATCGTAATTCAATCAGCCGGGCTAATGCGGTTACGGTAAATCTTTGCACATAATAGGTCGCTGCATAATTATAAACATTAAACGGCTTAAACGTCGGTGCAATTACTAAAACAATGTTATTGCATATCGTGAGAGGTGTCGGTAAACGGCAACCTGGATCGCAGCCGGGTGGCTGCATTATGTACGCGGGAGGCGCGGGGGCATTGCTCATCGTGCGAGCGACGCGGCCGCGGCCAACAATCGCGAATTCAACGTATGCCTAGCAACAGTCACTCACACTAACGGTGGCTTTATTTTCTTCACGCACACGAGCACAGAATAGTGCATGCAAGCTTTAAGCTTTGATGGACTTTGTGACATTAAAAGCCTATGGAAATGCAGCTTTTAATGACTAAAGTTGCAAAAGCTTCCCACAATGAAAGAAGGAATTCGCTTGCTATCTATGCGACGGCAATACTCAATAGAACGTGAGTATCAGTATTTCTTGAGACTTTCGTCGATGGAATTTTATCAGTATGCGCATGAAATTTTAAAGTAGGTACCTCTGAAATTTTCGTCTGGTATAGATAAATGGTATTCACGAAATAGCATGGAAATAAGATAATTCGTGAGAATGTCGCGTGGAATGCTAACTCGGTGTAACGGTGGTGAGTCGTCTGGACGGATTTACCTAAATTATTCGGACTACGTTAGCATGCGTGCGTGCGCCGCTGCTCCGTGCGCGATCCAATATCGCGACGTGTGATCGCTTTCTTTCCTCAGTGACCCAGCGTTTCCCCAAAACCTCGAAACGGTGAATCTGCTTTGTCGATCATTTGTCATCAAGCCTGCGTACATAAACCTAAAAAATATAAGAAAGTATGTCATAGACATCAAATCTCTTGATTTTATATTCTCAGACACGTTTTATGAGGTAGGTATAGAAAAGCCTACATGTACCATTAAAAAATTATACGGTCCTCAGACGGATCACATCAAAGAAAGTAGATGCGTTTATTGCGATAACATGCATAACGTTCTAAAAAACCCAAGCACTGTTATATGATGTGGTAGTCTAGATAGTTTCTACATATAAGTAGGTATGTTTCGGCACAAAATTCGCGCGGGTCAACGAACCGCCAGTACCTCATGAAGGAAACTAATATTTGCCATCTTCCTACCCATTTCCCCGGGGAAAACAGCCTCCACCGCTGCCGCTCCGAGTTACTCACGCACGGCTGTTTTTCTTCGATGACGTTTCTCCTACTCAATTAAGAAAAAACAATCTTATCTCATTCGTATCCCATGAATAAAATATCATACATCCCTTTGTGTAAGGCTTCTTTTTGTGGCTCAATCATTATTGACGGAAATGTATTTGAACTGGTTTTTAGGAATATTAGCGAATTTGTGTCAGGTGAAATGAATAAAGTAATAGGTGAAATGAACAAGTAATTTGCGCTGATTTCTGAAGTGATATGCAAACAAATCGTTACACTTTTTATGGCAAGACATGTAAATTTCGATGTACACAGCATTAAAGGTATACATGTGAGATCCGAAAGTAAGGCTACTTAGTATGTGAGTGACGGCTCGCGTCTGCCGTTAATCGACCGCTACACTTCGCTGACAATTATCGCCTAATAACGATGCAGTGTCGCTTTGTAGCCGAATCTAATAACGATTCGCCGTCGCCATGTCCACGACTCAATGCTAATCGCTTGTAATTTACGACGGCCGATAATCGCGACACGGGTACGTGAACGCATTGTGCACAGGGCGCGAGCGTGCTCGCTCGTCGCGAATATGTTAGTACGCTCGTAGTTTCCAAATGCGAACGTGTGAACTCGCTAATCGATCCCATTTATATTGCGAGGCTAGTTAGCGGAGACAAGTTTAGAGATGGTTATCTATAGAGACCATAAAAGTGGTGTACGCGGGCAGCATGTGGCGAAGGCGGGAGCCGCGTAGCCGTCTCCTGTCGGGTGACCCGCGGTCATCACATCTCGCATCTAGTGCGCCTCTTAGCATACTTAGCCCGGTCTGGCGGCCACTTTATATGGGCACGCAACACATAAACCATGACACGGCGGTTTTGGCGCACTCGCTACGAACTACATGCTATGAAAAGCGAGTTTTTTATTGGCGTGTCTGATTGTAAATGATATTTTGTCTGGGTATAACTTGACAGTAATCATGTCGCTTAACGCGTTTATGTTTAGTCTTGAAATTACCTATCACAAAATCTTTTCACTATCACACATTGAAATCATAATTGGAGTAAGTAGGACGTTAGACGTTGGACGTAAGACGTTAAGTATGTAGGTACTTTTTTACTAACTAATGGCGCTTTATAAGCATTTATTTACGCTTACACGCTTTGTAAGATAGTTGACTTAATTTTGTGTAAGCTAAAGACCAAAAGGGTCATGTGCATTATTAGATAAAGCAAGTGGTAAATCTGTCGAAATCTAGATACGAGTGCACAATTGTGCATCGCGATAGGTCATAGGACGTATGATTACCGGCAACTCGTTTCATTCCGTTGCACTGCACTGTTGCAAACTAGGTTGCTCATAAAGAATAGCTCCGATATCTGAGTCTGTTATCCAATGCTCGAGATTGGTGTCAATGCTCGCTGCGGTTGCAGTGTTCCGAAATTATGTGTTGGGCAACGCCGGGCCGGCCAGCGACCCGCGCCCTTCCGATCTGATGCACTCGCCTTACCGTGTGCTAATTTTGTCGCACCAAATTGCTTTTAAGTTAACCCACGCTCTTACGTGCTCTTACCTTATATTGCTGCTATTATTAATCTATTAACAAAGATACGCTAAAACTTTGGAGCAAGTCGCAAGCTGCGAGGCAAACACTTCTTAGAGCTTAATGTTTCTTTAGCTAACTTTATTACTTCAGGAACTATACCTCTACATAAGCATTAATAAAATGGTCTCTTTCGTCATCATTTAAAATAATTGAAATTTAATTGCTTTTTGTCTTTGAAAATGAAATATCCCATTAAAACCAATAAAATGTAAATAACAATTACTTCCGCCATTCCGCTCCATCACTCTGTAAGCGGGAGACAGTTCATTTTCATTTCAAAATTATGTCGGGCGTTGTTCTGCCTTCGGAATTCGCGAATCGCAGCGGGTCGGGGCCCTCGACGTCTCGCTGCGTCAAGTGCCTTTGATCAATGACAATGACAGCGCTCCTCAACAATATCTCGGTCCCGAGGAAACAATTAAAGCCCCCACACATCTGCGGTTTTCCATCCGCGTCCATTTCTAATGTAGGTTTATTTAAATCGGATTAACTGTTACTTTTTACGCCACAACATGGCCTGGCACAAACGGTAAGCCAAATTATGCTTGGGAAGTGGGCTTCCATTGTGTACATTAAAAGAATTGGCCTTCTCCGCAACTAAATCGGGCACTTAATCATAATGCTGCAAACGGAACCTGCATTACTTTGTTTATGGTAATAACTTTTTGTCTTTCATCTATGTAATGAAAGTATCGTCAAACTTAATGGCTGATGTGAATAACTGTGGTTAAATTTTATCTTGCATTTTCATTTGTATTCCCATGATTCACCCGAATGTCAATAACACTCAAGCTCAACTGTCATCGGTACATTGGAACGAAATGACCAATGCTAAATGCGTTTCACAAAGTATTGCCCGTCAAACACATCCTAAGTGAGAATGTGCGAATTTATCGACGCGACAACGCGAATAGCCCTCCACGTCCGGAACACGTGGTATTTTAGTAAAGCAAATAAATAGATAGTGGTGAATTCTGTGCACCCTCACCCTATCCGCAGAGTGCGGAGGTGACTTGCGGAGAGCGTCTAGACGGAGGGACCCCTGCAGTTACGTCTCTATATATATTTATTTACGAAGATTTAACAAGCGAGGATAGATTTAGGGTTAAGACTTTTGCTTAAAATGTTGTTTATTGTTTTGGCATACATTTTGATTTTAGTTTTTAGAGAACATACCGTTTGAATGGGTGCTAGTGACGCGACAAGTGACAATAGATGAGTGAAGACAAAAGAAAAATAATAGGGAAATGTTCCCCAGTGGTGTAGTGCCGACGAGAGAGGTTGTTGTAAAATGCGTGTAAGGTGTACGCGGTGTATAATGAGTAGGTAGTGAGTGCGAGAGGAGAGTGCTACAGGTAGGTATGCGAGTGTGGCGCGACGGATGCGTTCCCACGGTAACGCTCGGCTTATGCATACGAAACCTGCCTTGCAATAATTCGCTGCGTACGTATTGACTCTTTCAGTAACTCTAACCATAATTCTACTAGCACACAGTAACTAAGTTCAAACCCGGATGTGTTCAGTGTTTATGATCGCTATGATGCTTCTGGTTAGCTCAACTGCCAACTAATCGCTTTTTAATTGAATTGTGTGCTAGTCAGTGAAGATAATTCGCGATCTAAACAAAATGAATATTTTATTAGCTGAGTTAAAGCTAATTGTTCAATTATATTTCAATCACAGGGTATTGAAGCATAATTAAAATTAAGTCAGTCAAAACGTATTTTGTTTTTTCTGAAGTAAAGCTCCTAAATATTTAAGCGTAAGGCTAAATTAATTTTCCCAACAGATGTTAGAAATGGTTAGCAGAGCGAAGTAAGGCCCATAATTTTCCCGAAATTGAGGTCTGTGCTGTCCCTTCGAGCCACTCATAATATTCGTAGCGGTTTCTAGAAACATTTAAGGTTTCCTGCACTGAAAATCCTTTAAACTGACTACATTGTTTTGAATGGTGACCGCGTGCCAGCGGCCGCTGAATGGACTGTTAAAGGCGCTATTCACTCAAAGTTAAATAGGCACATTTTTGCGTTTCCGCGTTCCTAGCTGCGCCGGCGCAGGCAGACCGCGCGTGTTCATGGACTTCATGACGCTACGTTATATGGCGACGGCCACCTTATGACCTTATTGTTTACTGTGCATAGGCACTGCCTTCCCAGACCACATAAGTCAACGAACAGTTATGTTTTCGTATAGCCACCTACTTTTCATCAAATTTATATGCATTCAGATTCGATCGCTTCATCAGATTTATTTTAAAAGCGTGATTTACATTGAGTCACCGCTTCAATTGACTGTCTGCGGAAAGTAAAGCTCGGCAATAAAAATAAGTGTGGCTGGGACGGTTCCTCACAATTTGATATATCCGCTTTGAAGAACGCGTTGATTTAACTGTAGATATGGAGCGACGTGAAGGAAACGCACACAGCGACAGTTTGTCTGAATTAATCAGTGCACTCAGGCACGCGAGTCATCAATGAGCGTCCCCTAGCACCCATTAGGAGTTCGACCCGTCACCTCGTAGACGCGTACCGCAAATGAACCAAACTTAAGACAAACTCACCCTATACCATTAAAGCGAAAATACAGGTTTGCATTTCAAAACTTAAAATTTATATTGACTCTAAACTATCTTTACGGGACCTAGGGAATGATAACTACGAGAAACCGCATTTCAGTGTTCCCTCGATAGCGACTTTCATACTTATCGGTTATTTATGACTGAAGATGTTATGTGCGATGTAACATCAGATATGTTATGTGTCTGTGCATCGTTCTTAAGTTGTAAATTAATGCAGCTGATAGATAGATAGCTGATTTATTACTGCGTAGGCTATTGTGTAGGTAAACAGCAGTAAATGACCAAGATAAATAAAAATACGTTCTTGGCTAACAATAATCCTGAATTATATTTTCAATCAATTAGAAATGTATGAGTATCTGCTGTAGTACTGTTAAAGGGTTGGACGAGTGGATAGGTCCTGGGTTTTATTACAAGATTAAAAGATATTTTATACATAATTTTTGTTTATAAGGTTTTAAAAAAATACGTAAGTATATCAAATCTAACACAAAAATGAAATAAAGTTTATTTTATTTTATGAACCGTTGCAGCGGTGTTACAAGAAATCTTTAAGGTACCTTAGTACATAATTACATTATGGGTTGCAGTAAAATGTACGAAACTGCAACTTAAACACGTAGATACTCTCTTTTATCGAACGAATAAGATATCAATTCCAATACAATTAGTGGTGTCCTATTTTCGGCGCTAAAGGCTACACCGATACACGGTCAGCGGGTATACGAGTATAATAATTGACCAACTTACACGGCCCGCTCGCGCATTCATAGTCAACTGCATGCATACGCTTGCAGACCGCCCGGAGCTTTCGCGTCTGCAAGCGGTCTCTTAAATTCCATTGAATAGAATATCGTAGTTCACTATTAGTCGCTGCTTGAAGCAGTCGATGCTAACTTAGGTCCGTATAAGCAACGCTCCAGACTCTATTCTACTCGTTCTTAGTCATAGATCCTTTCCTGAGATAGGTTACATTTTTTAAATTCAATCAATAATTATCTATCTAAAATCTAAATGCTTGGAATTAATTCGGGTTTTGAGCTTCCTTTTGTAACTTTATACACCCTAAGACCAATTTTTAACTAAGACTTACCTACTTTTTTTCAGTTGTTTAATAAGAGCGCGCGGATGTCTTTTTGGCACATTATTATACAATGAAGTAAATAGGAGGTCTTTTTTGTATATTTTGTTAATATTCATAATTCAAATAAACACTTCTTTCTTTCTTACAAAGACACAATATTTAAGTGTTTTCTTTATTTGTTGCAGACGGGCGGCAGATGGATCAGCGGCGCGCGGCGGGCGCGCTGCTCGCGCTAGCCGTGTGCATCGCGAGCACGGCTGCTGGTGAGTACTTAGCATTATATGGCGCAAGTACACATGCGGAAAATTGGCCAAGACGTAATACACTTGCGAGCAAAAATATGGAATCACTTACATGAAGTTGTTTCCAAGCGATCTTGTGTACTAACCAATTTGTTAGTAACAAAAAAAGTAGCACCATTTTAAAGATTAAACTTTTAACTTTAAATTGATACCAAATTCATTTAAATCACACCAGTATTTAAAAAGATATCCCGGCTGATGTGAAGAAGTAACGAAAAAGACATTTATCAACTGTTTGATACGTCGCGAGTTGCGGCCTATTTACCCCCCATAAAAGCAAGTGTTTTCGGATTTTTGCTTTCACACGTTGATCCATACACATCTCCGCTTCTTTTGACACTTTACCTGGGATTCTACACCTTCAGAAGCAGCACAAATCGTTGCACTATTGCAAGAAGGGCTCAGCCAGCGGGCTGTCGCACGTCAGCTCCACATAAGCCAGTCCTGGGTTTCGAAAGTTTGAAGACGCTTTCGGGATACCGGTGGCTTTATCCTGAGACCAAGTTCTGAACATTGCCGGTGCACATCGCAGAGGGAAAACCGTTTTTTCATGTCAACTTCTCTACTAAATCGTCATTTGACTGGTATCGACGTCCAGCAAGAGCTCAGAAATGTTCGTAGGATAGCTGTTAGCAAGTGGACAGTTCGTCTAAGATATAAACAATAGAATTTGACTCCAAAAAGGCCTGCCACAGGCTTGAAACTGACGGCAGGTCAGCGATAAGCACGCTTTCAATTTGCTCCTACACATCTCGATGGGAAGTCGAGCAAGCCACCCCCATAAGCCAATGTTTTAGCGAAGCAGGACTGCACAAATCGCTCCCCAGGCCGTCTATAGACCCGACCTCTTCGACTGCTGCACTGCAAAAACAGTCTGCATTCATCGGAGAACAAAACTCGCCTCCATTACTCGCCTTCCGAGTGCGAGCTAATTGAAAGCGTGCTTGTCGGTGACCTGCCGTCAGTTTCCAGCCTGTGGCAGGCCTTTTTGGAGTCAAATTTTATTGCTCATATCTTAGACGAACTGTCCACTCGCTAACAGCTATCCTACGAACATTTCTGAGCTCTTGCTGGACGTCGATACCAGTCAAATGACGATTTCGTAGAGAAGTTGACATGAAAAAACGGTTTTCCCTCTGCGATGTGCACCGGCAATGTTCAGAACTTGGTCTCAGGATAAAGCCACCGGTATCCCGAAAGCGTCTTCAAACTTTCGAAACCCAGGACTGGCTTATGTGGAGCTGACGTGCGACAGCCCGCTGGCTGAGCCCTTCTTGCAATAGTGCAACGATTTGTGCTGCTTCTGAAGGTGTAGAATCCCAGGTAAAGTGTCAAAAGAAGCGGAGATGTGTATGGATCAACGTGTGAAAGCAAAAATCCGAAAACACTTGCTTTTATGGGGGGTAAATAGGCCGCAACTCGCGACGTATCAAACAGTTGATACATGTCTTTTTCGTTACTTCTTCACATCAGCCGGGATATCTTTTTAAATACTGGTGTGATTTAAATGAATTTGGTATCAATTTAAAGTAAAAAGTTTAATCTTTAAAATGGTGCTACTTTTTTTGTTACTAACAAATTCGTTAGTACACAAGATCGCGTGGAAACAACTTCATGTAAGTGATTCCATACTTTTGCTCGCGAGTGTAGTGTGAACACCATCTCGGTTACTTTCTTCTTTCCCCACCCCTGCGTCGCCCATACTTCGGTGTGCGGGCTAGCACTTGGACTTGGACAATGGGGATGTTGCCTGGGTCAAAAAGCAAGAGTTTAAATTAGTCCGTCAGTTAACTTATCAAAAAATACTCTACATGTATTTTTCACTTTTTCAAACTAATGAAAATTTAAAGAGATAAAGCGCCCCAAAGTTCATAAGAAGAGGCCCGTGACGTCAACGCTTGCATTTTATTGCTCATATCTTAGACGAACTGTCCACTCGCTAACAGCTATCCTACGAACATTTCTGAGCTCTTGCTGGACGTCGATACCAGTCAAATGACGATTTCGTAGAGAAGTTGACATGAAAAAACGGTTTTCCCTCTGCGATGTGCACCGGCAATGTTCAGAACTTGGTCTCAGGATAAAGCCACCGGTATCCCGAAAGCGTCTTCAAACTTTCGAAACCCAGGACTGGCTTATGTGGAGCTGACGTGCGACAGCCCGCTGGCTGAGCCCTTCTTGCAATAGTGCAACGATTTGTGCTGCTTCTGAAGGTGTAGAATCCCAGGTAAAGTGTCAAAAGAAGCGGAGATGTGTATGGATCAACGTGTGAAAGCAAAAATCCGAAAACACTTGCTTTTATGGGGGGTAAATAGGCCGCAACTCGCGACGTATCAAACAGTTGATACATGTCTTTTTCGTTACTTCTTCACATCAGCCGGGATATCTTTTTAAATACTGGTGTGATTTAAATGAATTTGGTATCAATTTAAAGTAAAAAGTTTAATCTTTAAAATGGTGCTACTTTTTTTGTTACTAACAAATTCGTTAGTACACAAGATCGCGTGGAAACAACTTCATGTAAGTGATTCCATACTTTTGCTCGCGAGTGTAGTGTGAACACCATCTCGGTTACTTTCTTCTTTCCCCACCCCTGCGTCGCCCATACTTCGGTGTGCGGGCTAGCACTTGGACTTGGACAATGGGGATGTTGCCTGGGTCAAAAAGCAAGAGTTTAAATTAGTCCGTCAGTTAACTTATCAAAAAATACTCTACATGTATTTTTCACTTTTTCAAACTAATGAAAATTTAAAGAGATAAAGCGCCCCAAAGTTCATAAGAAGAGGCCCGTGACGTCAACGCTTGCTTTAAGAGCCATTTCACAAAAATATTCCGCGCGAATTTAGGTAAAAGCTGTCAACGCAACGTCAAAAGAGTAAAAAGAACGCTGAAATGGACAAAAAAATCTTGAGCCGTGACCGTATTAAGACTTGATTTAAGTTATTAATTTTAAGGTAGAATGAGGTATTCAAACTTGATAAATTAATTTAAATTTTTAATAGAGTTTAATAAGTCTCTTATATTTCGATTCATAATGAAACACGAATAGGTATAATATGTAAAATATACAGGGTGTTTGGCGCATCGTGTGCCAAAATGATTTGGCGGATAGAATGGGTCATTTCCTATATTTTCAGCCCCCATAACACGTTCCATGCCAGCCGGCTACTTTTATATTAATTTTTAGTAATTTCACCAAAATACCCAAATCGTATCATTTAATTTCAATTTAAAAAAAACTACTAGGTGTAACCTCAAAGTAAATATTTTGTGAAGTTTTTACCTGCTTTGAACTTATTGTAAAGTAAAAACAAAGTTCAAAATTCAAAATTTGAATATCAGTCCGAGTAGAGACAATGCACTAATTTAAGGAATTTGTGAAGTTCTTGTTATTATTTAAACAAGATTAGTATACCGTTTGAATGGGGATAGACTAGAGAAGTTTTGATAAAATCTGAAGATCGCTATCTCTTTTAATTTTTTTATTATAGCCATGTAAACTTAATTGTTCAGTCCATTTTTAACTTTTCGGAAAACTTCAAAGCTGAATTAAAAAAAAACTAGATGATATTTGCCAGTAAATTTAGATTTGATGCAACCCTACATCAATGCACGTCAAAACAAAATATTTACTTTGAGGCTACGCCTAGTAGTTTCTTTTTAAATCGAAATTAAATGATGCAATTTGGGTATTTTGGTTAAATTACTAAAAAAATTCATATAAAAGTAGCCGCCTGGCATGGAACGTGTTATGGGGGCTGAAAATATAGGAAATGACCTATTCTATCCGCCAAATAATTTTGGCACACGATGCGCCAAACACCCTGTATATTAAGTACAAAATAAAGACAGTCACATAGTGAAAAATAAATCTGCCCCCTTACAGCTCCATCATCGGACCCTGGATACAAATAATGAAACACGAATAGGTAAAATATGTAAAATATATTAAGTACAAAATAAAGACAGTCACATAGTGAAAAAAAAATCTGCCCCCTTACAGCTCCAACATCGGACCCTGGATACGAAATATTCGTCAAGGCGCATCACACAAGCCTTAACTCCATAGGGTTCTATTGTTTTGTTACGGAGGTGGCCATTGCATCNCGCACGAAAATGTAAAATGGCTCTTAAAAATGCCGCACGTTGTGCCGTCGTGCGCAACTTCAACGCACCATAACTATGTAATTATTTGTTAGATTGACAAATAAAAATATATGTGTCCAATATTTTTTGATATTAAACATTACGGACTAAAAAAATTTTTTTAGGCAACTAGCCTATTTTCCGCATGCATACGCCTGAATTCATATTTGATTTCCTAATATACCAAGGGCTATATACGTAGGTACTTCCTCTGAACTAACGAACTCGACTTGTTGAAAGGAAATAGCATAATGTGATTAGTTCCCATTTTTACTCTACCACGATGAAAAACTTTTAGTGCATTACGGAACTCATATTTTCTACAATAATACATAAAATAAACTGTCATAGTTAACATAATTGAATCTTGCTTGCGTTTATGAAGTCGTTCTAAGCTTTGGAAGAAATAAGAAACTGGTTATACGAGTATATTATTCAGTTTCTCCTAATATCACCTTGCTATCGACTCTACTACAATCAATTTATTGCGAAAAGAATGCTCAAAAATTTAATTGGAATTAGTCTACGCCGTAATAATTCTTAAAATATAGTGTTTTGAACCTTAGATACTATCTAAAGATAAGACAAAATAAATAACTAGTTTTAGAAAATGGACATGTAAAACTAAAATATTAAACATTCTAACAACTTAATATTCAATTTGAATCATCATAAATTCTCTGCATCCGAATCTCTTTAAATATTTAAAAAGGTGTCATTACTTTAGCTTGCTTTCCAACAAATAAAAAGCTCAAATTGATTTAAGCGTGAAATACTAACAATGTTAGTCATTCATAATAAATTTCCGTATAATTATAATATTTGATGGTGGTTGAAACGAGTATCTACCGTTGTGTAGTCTCGTGACCCGGAATACGTCGCTCGTGAGATGACCGCGCGCGATACTGCGCCGGCTCAAGTTCGCCGCTCGCGCTCAACGCGTCTGCCCGCGAGTCTTATGACTTGGCCCGCGATCTCAGCAGCATTAAATTATGCGCGAGACACAACACGGATCGCAATACTCTCTTTATGGAACCACGTCTTTGTGCTGAAGAAACAGAAAACGAATTTGGGGCCACAGATAAATGTGTTTTCAAACTTAGCAGACCGCAAATTAAACCTGACTTCACGCTAGCTATATCTTTAATTGGTTTCGTATCGACTCATAAAACAGACAGTTATAACTGCAAATATTTGCTGAATCGATCGGTCTCTCAAATTGGCTATGTTACACGCTTATAGAGGTAAACCCCAACCACCCCATAATTAAGGGGACTTGTCGGGAGATGTATAGGGTGTAGGGTAAGTCCAGGATAGATGCCCCACTTTTTGAAACAGCTCTGTAACTCAGTCAGTAAATTTTTATCAACAATTTGACCTTAGTATCTGTAAAATTTGGTCTTTCGTCTATGATATTACTATAATTATTTTAGTTTAAGTTATACCGATTCTGAGTAAATGCCATTTTAATTGACCTCTAAAAAGTGGGATAGACGCCTAATGTGGGGGATAGAAGACTAACTGTATGATTGCTTCAAAGGATAGATGACTGATGCAGGGATAGATGACTCGTTAATACAGTTTTTGAATTCTAAGGATCAAATACATTTTGAAATCAAACAAGCCAAGTATTATTATTTAAGATTGTTTGTTATTAAATGAATTAAAAATGAAATTTAATATTTTTTTACTAAAAATAATACTACTCCTTCTAGCGCAGTCGGGTAAAAAGGTAATTCGATCAGTAGGGCACCCTATTTATTACTTTCCTAAGGTTAGCCGTACTACATCCTTTTTTTCTTCTTACTTGCTACCTGTGACAAAAAGAGCAGGTTGGGATAGATGCTCCTAGGTGCATGGGACATGGCCCTAAGGGCATCTATACCCAAAAAAAATTAGGCAACTATCCTTTTAGCATAGGATAGGTGCCGTTTTTAATAAAAAATATAATAACACAAAAAATCTAATTAAACATATCTATCCCGTATAATTTATAAGATAGTCTATCAAATTATATAAAAATCTGTTACATTTTACAGCTAACAAAAAAATTATCCATTAAAAAATACTTACCAATATTATTTCGACGCTCGCTAAGGTCTGGCCGCGGAAGATTTTTGCTCTCACTGGCTAAACGAATGCACTCTTTGATGGTTTGCGAGGCGAAAAGTGGTAAGGGGAGGTCCCTTGTTATTATACGTACTACAACTTTAGGCTAAGTTGCTTGTAACATAGTGTACTTAAAATCGCGGCACCTATCCCACTGGGGCATGTATCCTGGAATTACCCTATACAAAANTGAACAGTTTTTCTATGGCAACGATATCGTTGACGTCATATCATATTGAAAACGCCATATTAACTTATTTGAAGCAATTACTTGTAAATATATTTTATTAGGTTCACCCTTTAAGCGTACGTTACAAATAAAACACAACTAAAGCAGACGGGGGGAACAAAATATACGGACTAAAATCTGTGAGGCGAAATTCGGAAACAAAGAGCTGGAAAAGTAATTATCGCAATGAATAGGGCGATTGTAAAGATGCGGTAGGTAGGTATATTGAAGTTTAATTAAGTTTGGCTTGTGCAAATTTCTTGCAGAGAATTAGCCTAAGTCTAGATTAAAACATCGTTCTATCTTTATCAACTTCAACAAAGTAGCTATAAAATGATATTATTATTTTAATTCTCAGTGATTTGAGACAAAAGAATCCAAGTGAAAAGTTGGGTATTAATCAGTTGAGTTAACACCTACCTACTCATAAGTATATCATATACATACAACACATTTATTGTTCAATCGATCGTGGCTCAAATCAAAACGGGTTTCGCGCTGAAGATTATCTTAATAATTATGCACTTGTCCAAACATCATGCTCGGGTGATAGATCTTGATAGCGGAACAAGCCTCGCTAATTATACCACTGGCGCTCAGGAAGAGTCATCATTTATCTGTATGTAAAATCATTAGAGCTTAGTGCTACTGGCAGCATAAATAAATACAGTGTTGAGTCGCAGCGGTCTAGTATTCAAAACGTAATTTGATTTAGGGATTCTTCTTCCTTTCACTATCGTGTGAAAATTAAAGAAAATTGGAAAATAACGCCAACATTAGAGCTTAGTGCTACTGGAGCCTTCATAAATAAATACGAGTACAATGTTGAATCACAGCGGTTTAATATGCAAAACATAATTTGAGTTTGGGATTCTTCTTTCTTTCACTATCGTGTGAAAATTAAAGAAAATTGGAAAATAACGTCAATATTAGAGCTTAGTGCTACTGGAGGCAGCATAAATAAATACAATGTTGAGTCACAGCGATCTAATGTGCAAAATATAATTTGATTTAGGGATTCTTCTTTTCACTGTCGTGTGAAAATCAAAGAAAATCAAAGAAAATTGGAAAATAACGTCAATACTCTTTGTGATTGATCAAAATGACGACCAGTATATTACGTTTTCTAAAAAGGCAACAATAAACTTGACCGGTCGATTCAGTGTCGGTTGAAAAATAAAAACTAATTAGCAATCTAGATGCTAGATAACCTTGACAGCTCTAGTGTAACTTGTCTAGTTATGAAACTGGTTGTGAGGGTATTGATCTCTTATTGATATATTACGTTACTAATTCAGTGAGCTTGCGCCGTTTAATAGACAGTACCGTTATACAGTAATATGCTTGTTTTACGTAAGCCCATGTAGGTATGTGTTAGCAATTTATACCCAACAGCTGACTTGACAGACTTAAAATTCCAACACCATTAGTTTGCAAAAAAAAAATTCTCGTGATTAACTACTATTTTGACAACATAATATCGATAAAATCAATATAACAAATTCGCCAACTTAAAACCTTTTATTTAATCTGACGTCTCACAAAAATAATGGGAGTCGTAAGTTATTTGTACGTATGCAAATTTTGATAATGTTTGTAGAGATCAAGTTCAAGTTTTGCGGTATTATTGGAAATTCGCAAAAACTGGAATTGATGTAGAAATTCATAGTGTTCGGTGTTTTATAATATCAGTAAAATAATCGATATCTTAATGTTTGTCTAATAAAATAGTATTATCTTATATGCGTTTAAATTATAAAGGAAAAACCCGAGCTCGTGAACTCGAAAGAAAGCGGCCAGTGCGATTTTGGTGTTCAGATTTCCCTCTTTCTCTTTTCCAGCGGTAACGAGAGTTGATAGATTGTGTGTTACTTTTGAGGACCTTAAACAGTGAAGAATTCGCATGGCGACTTGGCGAGTGGCGCTCGCCCCAGCGTCCCGTGAGTCAGCGCGCCCGCGCACCCTGGTCGTTGTACCGAATAACTGTAAAGGCCCGTGCGTGTCTGTTTCGCGGTGCATGCTGTTAGATGATGCTATTTTGGTCTGCACTCAGATTTAGTACCCGCAGCACGGTTACTTCAAAGAATTCGCATTGAATTTACGCTATACATAGGAAGTATATTTAAATGCGGCCTACAATGTATACGTCTACCCGTGTGAACTTCATCACGAATGGCGACCACGCTGACATTCATTCATTGAAACAACAATCCATATTAATGTAGTGCAAATTTTAAATTCAAGCTGCCTCCTCATTTCGATTGCCTCGGGCCATGTTGCTAAGCGCACGATTTTGCATTAAGTAGTTTTTTGTTCGTGCAAAGCCATTTATAACGTCACACTTATACGTAAAAGCGATTCATTAGGTTTCATGGGAATTTCAAGATGGGAACACACATACGTCACGAATTTACTTAGGAATTTTTATTCAGTTAAATACTCATGCTTCGTGTGTGTCGTCGTGGTGCGGAATTTAAAATAGACATTCTACGCCTACATTGATTTGTAATCGTCATAGATGTGCAGTTTAAATTTTATAGTTTTTCAAATAAGCGTCATTAAGGAAATTGACCGATATCGAACGTGTTTTCCCGTTGATTTTGGGGTTTTTTGAGTGATGTCAATCGAAAAACATAATTGAATCGCGATAGGCAGAACTGGATGCTAACGACATTCCTGGCGACCGTTAGATGGACGATCTGCTTAGTAGGAGCGCGGCGGAGGCGCCACCGCGCACGCGCCTTATACAGCGCGGGCGAGACAAGAGCTTCGCTAACGGTGCCGTCGGTACCCTGATAAGCCCAAACACACCGCACTACCAAACGTGATCAATTGCTCGTGCCTTAACCGCAACAGTCAGTCTCGTCGGCCACCCTCGCGATCCTATAATGCTACGGTAGCCGATACAATACGGTACAGATTGGTAATCTTGCAACCCATTACTGAACACAGGCCGAGATACACTCAGGTGTATGATTACATTACGAATACCCCTGTAATAGCCAATCGCCCGCTCGATAAGTAATACCATTTCGACATAGGCGGTAATTAAAGAGTTCATTTCGATGCATTAATTAACTTGTATTTATGGCGCGTGCGTGATTTTTGACGTCAAGATGCCGGTTTTGATACGAGAAGGCGCTGCTATGGGCATGGCGCGAGTCCTACACAGACAATCGGAGAGCCATGGGCGTTGCAACCGCAGGGTGAACGGTATCTTTATGCATCTAGTGGCTTAATATCCGTCAATCGATTACATACTAGACGTTTCCTCCGGCGTTATGACTTTTGCCCTAAGTATCGGATCGCAGTAAAGTCGTGGTTTCGATGTTAACGACGCGCTCCGTTACTTTAATTACAGCTTTGTCGCTTTCGCCGCTCGCTTCAGTAATTATACGCAGTAAAACGGATATGTAAAACGACTTTAAGACTTAAGACGATGACCGATGGCGGCTCTCGGGCGATTTGCAGCTAATATCCTGTCCAGCTGTGACGTGCTTAATAAGTCGACTCATAAAACAGCAGTAAAACGTTCTCGGAACACCGCCTTTAACTCTGCATCGACATTTTTCTCGTGCGGTTAAGGAGCATTAGAATTAACGCATAATTTTCATAAACATTTCATGACAAATTTATTTAAAATAGATTTTAAATACATTCCAAGTTCCAAAGTTATCAAAGCTGTTAAGATTTCTCATATAAAATCACTAAACTTTAATAAACCAACGTCAAATTCCATTATACTAGCTGCTACACGTTGTTGAAGCTTCTAGTGATAATGTTAGCTTACTCAAAATTTTATTGAATGAATTGAAAGATTGTATACAGCTATCGTTATAACGGTCCTTAGAGTAACGTAGCATGGAAAGTAATCAAGTACCAATGTAATGTCCAGAATATTGAATTTTCAATGGCATAGTACGCAGGCGGAACTAATTTTCCACACGTCGCTTTCCGATTGTACTGATTGCGCTTGCTTACAAATTTATGGTTCTTACACGTTTAAGTTATTGTGTGATTCCAACAAGTTAGCTACTGCATTTATTTATTTAAACTTTTATGCCAAAATAAATTTGTACATAAGGCGAACTTAATGCACTAAAGCATTCTCGACCAGTATCGAATACATTTGAAACTAAAATACTTTAATAACGACGACTTCATAACTTAAGCAATATTATCTACTCTATTGAGTTCTGCACCATTGGTCATCAACAACTTCATAAAACGACAAGGTATAAATTTTAACTGTCCCAATTATATTTTTCTAAAGCACCGACTTAGAGCAAATTTCTTTAATTTTTACCGCTATGTGTTATCTAATAAACTTGCGTTTAGTCAACGCAATTAGTTACTAACTTATTTTTAATTTTAAAATTTTATCTTTTCCAGCTCCTACGGCTAGCAACCAGACTGCATTAGATTTATACGATGGTATGTATTGCAAGTCACTCTACACTTACAATTTAAATTATGTAGCACTATCACTATATCTATACTTCATATATCATATTATAATTTGTTAATACTACTACTGCTCATTAACTGAACTTAAATAAGAAAATCAAATTAAAATCAAAAGATTTCACAGTCTGTGAGTGCTTTAAAAGATACTTGATAAGTTCATATTTCGTAGCCGTAGCGTTCAATGTTTCGTAGCTCGTAGCGTCGTAGTCGTAACTCGTCACGCTGTTATTTTAACGGTTTTGTCGGCCTTTATCTAATTGATGACTGTCGATATGAGCAATCACTGTCTAAACAACTGTCTACTTTCGATTTTTCATTCATAAAATTTATAAAAGGCTGACGTAGTTGCGTGGGTTGTAACCACAACTACCAGTTTTATGTTGAGCTTCGTAGCTCGCATTGGTAATAAATAAATAATAATATAAAAACTGTGCTTGTTAAATAAAACAGGCGGAGTATTTTATAGCAAAATTTGATTTATTGAAACCAATTTATAAATGCACACAATATGGCTGCGCTGCGCTCCAAAATAGAAGAGAGAGCATAGAGCAAAGACCAATCTAATCATAGACAATATTTTTTACTTTTTTAATTTTTTATGTTCCGTATTGAACAGTGCTAATAAAACTACTTAACTTATCTTCTATCTTTATAGATGTAATTAAGATACCAGAGCATCATCTTAGAATAAATTAAATCTATATATTTTTTAATACTACGAGATATTTTTTATTAACAGAAAACTTTTTGCGTTTCAGGTCCAGTTGAGGGATGTTACTACAATTTCCAGCACTATGGCGAGGGAGACCGCATTATGACCAACGAGCCCTGCCTGAACTGTACTTGCCACAACCGCATGTTGATGTGCTACCTGCGGGTATGCCCGTTCACGAAGCCCATCGGCCAGGACTGCACTGTTGAGAAGCGGGCAGACCAGTGCTGCCCTATCGTCACTTGCCCAGATGGTAAATATTTTATTGTTGCTTTACTTTTTAGTTTGTATTGTATATAAAATTAATTAGAGATTTAAAGCGACAATAGCCCAATAGTGTCCGTTTCAAACTTGGAAGTGTAGTCTCATCCGAAATATATTAGGTAATTTAATTAAATTAGATCTATCTTCCAAGTTAGAAACGGTGACGTTTGATCCGAAGATAAATGTTTTCCGGATGATTCGACACCTAACAAAAGACAATGCCGGAAATTGGCGTCTTTTTGTTTTCGCGCGGCCATCGACCAAATCATGTTTTTTGGATACAAAATAGAGTAATAAACCAAACATACTATGACATGTATACCTCTAAACTCAGTCTGAACTGAGTTACGAGCATTAGAAGTTTGATGATTTACATACTAGATTTGCTTTTTGCGTGCAAGTTTTGTAAGAAATTGCAACAAAATAGTGACATTGTATGTGTAAACAAGCAATACCATCCATTAAAGGCTCCAGACATCAGTGTGGAGCAGAATCAGCGCAATAAAAAAATAGCGCAATATTTTGTTGCAATTTCTTACAAAACTTGCGCGCAAAATGCAAATCTAGTATGTAAATCATCAAACTTCTAACGCTCGTAACTCAGTTCAGACTGAGTTTAGAGGTATACATGTCATAGTAAGTTTGGTTTATTACACTATTTTGTAATCAAAAAACAAAGTTTGGTCGATGGCCGCGCGAAAAAAAAAAGACGCCACCTTCCATACAAAATCTGGCATTGCCATTTGAAAGGGAGACAACTCATCCGCGGATCAGATTTTCTCGGATGAAATGTCACCAAGTCTCCGGAACGCGGGTTCGAACTACGCCGCAGAACTATTAAATTGCGGTGAACTCACTGTGTTGACAATCGTTGCTTACCACGAGGGGGTTACGGGACTATTACTAATATGATTTCATAAAACCTGCTCTAACTGATGATAAATATTAGAAGAATTAGATAACTACCTATCTATTTCTTTATGTATGTACGAGTATTATCATGACACTGTTTTATTCCAAAATTAATTTCGTTTTTTTTTTCTTAGATTCTCTTTTCTATGTCTTATTATTTTTATTCTTAGTTCCAGTTGATCTACTAACATCAACGTCAACAACATCGCCTGCCGAGTATGGCGCCACTGGTCTTGGAAAATTAGACAAATACGGGTGCAGCATCAACGGAAAATACTTCCCCGAGGGCTCGAAAGTACCGCCGACTCCGAACAAACCATGCGAACACTGCTACTGCATTCGAAATATGACGACCTGTGTTATGCAAGAGTGTACTCTTCATGTGGATGGATGTACTCCTATCTACCACAAAGACGTCTGCTGTCCTGTCCGCTACTCTTGTGGTAATTATTATTTTATTTATTTGCATTTTTTTTGGCAAAGCGAATTTATAATCGTAAGTTTATTATGATTTGCTATAAAAATCTCCATTAAGTAAACTTAATAGTTTTTTAACGTTCATTAGTTGTAACAATTGGCCCAAGTTTCAGATTTTACTTAGAATATTCATGTTTTATTTCAGATCACCCAGAGGATTCAACGCTGCTTTTGGATGACATGACCACGACTGTACGACCCACACCTGGTTTCCTATTGACTACCACCACTTTGTCACCAGTGACGCAAATGTCCCAGGATTGCGTTCACGATGATCAAATCTTCCCTGATGGTGCTTTAATCAAAACTGAAAAGGCATGTGAACATTGTTATTGTATGAAGGGAGACATTGTTTGTGTGGTGCAAGAATGTGGAACGCCCATGGAAAATGAAGGCAAAAACTGCGCCTCACAACCACCAAGAGAAGGACAATGTTGTCCAGATACTTATATTTGTGAAGGAGACGAAGTCACCACAGAGCCACCTTCTGAATTCACAACTCAATCATATTTGGAAGAACTCACCACCTTATCTCCTCCCAGAAGAGTTGGAGTTGAAGGCAGTGGCTACAGACATGAACCTGGTGAACCTGCTTTCACTGAACCTCCTATGATAACAGAACCTGAAGGAAGTGGTTATGAAGAACCAACGGAGTCATCTATCACTGATGATACTTACAAATTAACGCCAGAAACGCCTGACATCAGTAGTGAACCTACAGACGAATCTTCTTATCCCAGCAAGACCACACTTAGAACACCTACATTAGAAGAAGTTGAAAAGACTACAGAACCCGATAAGGGTCTCAACACTGTTCCAAGTGACGCAAGTGATGAAGAAATGTTTAAACCTTCGATTACGGAAAAAACTCCATCGGAAGAACCAGAGGTTACCGAAACAACAAGTGATGAAAAAACGGATGAAAGTAAAGAAAAAACACCCTCGCCCGAAGACGCCTCTACGCCAGTGGTGACAATTAAGTCTGAAGAAAGTTCAAGCACCACAGAATCAGCTTTCAGGAAGGAGGATTCTTTGGGAGAACCTACCAAAATCTATGATCTAACTGAACCTGAAAAAGTGTCTACGCAGACACCAGAGGTCGAGAAGGAAACTGAAGAAGATGTTACAAGCTCGAAAACTAAAGCACCATTTATGGAAGAACTTGAAAAACAAACAACATTGACACCAGAATTTACACAGAAGGACATTGAAGAAGAAATTCCACCACAGAAATCTACTACCGAATCAGCTTTAGAAATAACAACGTCTGAAGATAGCAAGTCAACTGAAAAAATAACTACAGACTCTGTTGAGCTTGCTCATACTGGAACGACTGCAGCAACTGTAGAAAAAGTAGACGAGTCTGAAACTACAAGTGCGGAAGAAAATGAAGTTGAAGATATTTCAACAACTCTTCCGCCTGGCCGTATTCCAGGAGAAGGCGATTGCTTACTCAATGATATAACTTATAGAAATAATAGCAATGTACCAAGTTCAAATAACTGCCATACAGGCTGCAGATGTGTTAGTAGTATAATAAAATGTGATCCAATTATTTGCAGTCCCCCTCCAGAGTATATGAATAATTGTCAACCTACCTATGATTCGCCTGATGCATGCTGTCCAACATACGTTTGCGAAACTGGAGAAACCATACCTCCTCAACCACACAGTCAAATGGCTGGAACAGATAGCCCACTGCCATCTTCACCGATCGAGTGCCACGGTGATGAATGTGAAGTGAAAAAAGAACATGACATTCCTGTTGAGGGTGATTGTGGATCAGCTGGATGTGGTGATGGACATGTCGCAGTGCCGGAAACCCCATCAGAAGATTGCCATGATGGTAAATGTTCATTCCCAGCTCAACCATGTACTGATGGCAACTGTCAAGAAACGCCGACAACTCAATGCGAAAATGGCAAATGCGGTATTGAACCCGAAATTATACCTGTTAAACATACACCACTTTGTGGCGAAAATGAATCGGATTGTAAAGTACCCGTACCTGAGACAGTACCGTGTGAAGGTGAGGAATGTATTAGTGTTCATACTGGATGCAGTGGAACAGATTGTGGCACAGATGATCTCAATAAACCTATTATTCCGGAACAAGAAGGTGGAAGCTGTGAAGGAGATTGTAAGACACCACAAGGTGAAATAACTGAACCTTGTACGGAAACATCGTGCAGAAGAAAAGAAACCGGGGAAGTGGAGGGTTCTGTACCTTCGGACTGTTCAGACTCTGAATGTCTCCAAAAGGTGCCATCCAGTGATGATGATAAGAATATACCAGTAACAGAAGATATGGGTATTAAATCTACAGAACAGCTTGAAATAACTACCGCAAGACATGAAATTGAAACAGAATTACCTGAAAAAGAAACTAAATCACCTGAAGGTGTGAGTGACCACGAACCAACTGAAAAAATAGAACCTACATTAGAAGAAGGTAGCACAATTAGTCCATTATCTCAAGCAACAGACGCACCAGCATCTCCGGAAGACAAAATTGGTGGAACCGAACCGGCTCTTGATGTTGACCATACTACAGCGCCTACATTTGATAAAGATGATAAAGTTACGAAATCACCAGAGATAGAAGAGGAAATATCCACCTCAGAGCCCGAAGTCGCAGCAACTGTTGAAACTAAGTACGGTGACACTGACGCTGTTACGAAGAGACCTGAAGAAGTAGAAATGGACTCGCATGTTACCAAATTGGAAGACGTTACACCTAAATCTGATTTGGAAACTGAAACTGGTGAATCTACTGAAAAACCACAGTATATCGATATAACCATTAAGCCACAGGACTCTTCCACAAGTATTCCTGAAACAGAAGAAACAAAGACAGAATTAGAAGAACACCATGAAGTCATGTCTACTAAAGTACCTGAACAAGAACAAACTGAAATCTCAATGCCACATGAGCATGACAAGGTTACCGAAGAGCCTGTGCCATATACATCAGAATCAGATATGAAACATGAGGTTACGGAACCACATGTTACAGAATCAAATGAAATCTTCGACAAGGCAACTGAAATTTCGGAACCAGTAGAATTAGACGAACACAAAATGACTGCAGAATACGAGCAAGAAGTAACCACAGAGGGCAAATTAGCGTCTAGTTCGTTGGAGCCTGATACCTATACCTCTCATACGGTTTCGGAGAAAGAAATTGAACAAGAACCATTTACAAACGCGCCTACAGAGCATCATCTTGGTGAAAGTGTCACAGAGTCCGTTCCTGAAAAGACGTCAGAGCCATTTGAAGATGTAACAAGACTAATTCCAGATATGGTTAAAACAGAAAAACAAGAGCCATTCACAGAAACTCCTGGAGAATACATTACACAATCACATGAATTAAGTCCCGAACCCGCTTTGCCTGGCCAAGAACCTGAGTATTCTACCGACGAACCGATGGTACAGCCTAGCGAACCTGTTTCAGAAGATGATACCAAGTTACATGCCACTTCAGAATCACCAATAACTGACACTAAAGAAAAGGATACTACCCAGGCATCTGATGAAGATATTAAAGGAGAAACCACAACAAGAGCTTCAGTGTTGGGTGAAAAGACGACTGCTTCAGAACCAGAAGAAGTTGACGATAAGCATAAAGAACAACCTATTGAGAGTCCTGATACTAATGAGATAACACAAGACATAACACAGAAACCAGCTGTCACTAGCTCTGACGAAGAAGATCAACATGCGGAAGAACCTAAAGTAACAGAATTAGATGAAACTGTTACTGAAACTCCAGTTACATTAGTAAGCGAACAGCCATCAAGTAGTCCGGAAGAAACGCATAAGACAGAGAAACCTGAACTAGGAATAACTGAACCACAAGAAATTAGCACGGAAGAACCTTCCATACTTCCAGGGGAAGAATCTCAAGTAACAGATAAAATACCATCCGAGCCATTTATCCCAGTTCACCCAGAAACACCTGAATCGTCTACGACACAATCTGACATCATAAATGAAATCCCACACGTCGACGTTGATATCCAAACACCATCGCCATATGAAGATGTAGAAATTGAAACCAAGACCCCCGACCGAACAGGTTTCGAAGATACAACCGAAGTGGAAGATCTGGAGACAAAGGCTCCAGAAGCAATTACAACTAAAACGCCTACGGTATATGAGGAACCAGGAAAGACCTCAGCTCCGGAAGATATTGTAACAGAACAACAAGAAAAAGAATCAGTTACTACAGAAAAGACAAAAGAACAACCATCTGAACACGAACAAGAACAAACCTCTGAAATGCAGGAGACTACAGTTCCTTCAATAGTCCAAAAAGAGAGTTCAGAAGAACCAACCGAACCTCTTGTTACGGAAAGTGACGTACCATATGTCACCAGAGCTCCAGAATCACACGTGAAAGAACCAGAGGAAGCAGAACCACATGTGAAAGTACCTGAAGAACCAGTTACTGAAACTGCTGAAGCATTAACAACAATGGGTATTAGCGAACCACACGAAAAACCGTCACCAGATCAAACTGGAACAGAAGGGTCCGAAGAAATGCCTTCAAGAACTCCCGAGCACAAACCCGATGAAGACCATCACGTTAAAAAACCTGAAGAGAAGCCTGAAACACCTCAAGAAACTTACACACGAACACCTGAAGAAATATCTACAGTGTTATTAGAAGCTGTTACTGAACCTACACATGAGGTCATTCCTGTGGAGCAACAAGAACCAGTCTTTGAGCCAAAGGATAAGGAAGAAGAAACCAAGGCTACAGAAAAACCAAGTGACGAAAAACCATCTTATTCACCTGAAGGTTCTACGGGATTAGACACAGCGGTAACTGAGCCATCACATGAAACTGAAAAAGACCTAGTTTCTGAACAAGAAAAAGCAACAACTGAAGAATCGTCCAAACAACCTCTAGAATCATCTACTAAAGTACCACAAGATATAACGTCATCGTTATCAGATTCGGATCTGCCAGAAAAATACACTGTTTTGGTATCACAAGAAACCACACCAAGTTCATTGCCAGGTTCCGTACCTGGTGAAGCAGAAAGCGAAGATAAACCTTCAGAAAAACCACAAGAAGCTGATGAGGCAGTAATGGAACTGACCACACGTAAATCACCAGAAACGATGGTCACGGAGCCTTCGTCAGAACAGGCAACGGAAGGATATGAATCGGAGATGGCTACGGAAGAACCAATGCTACATGGAACGCAAGAACCTGAATCAGTTGATCAACATACTATTCCTGATGTAGTTGAATTGGAAGAACATAGCCACAAACCAGTTGAAGAAGTCTCTACTGAGGCCACTACTGAGGAAGATTATATTACCGGTCCATCTGATGACAAGGAACCAAAACCGGTAGCAACTACAGAAAGACAAGCAGCAGTTACTGAAGCTGAAGAAGAAAAATTAACAACGTCCCGACCATCATTTGACGAAGAAAGTGAACAGACTGTTGCTCCAACTACTAGTGGTACTAAAGACACTAAAGAAGAACAGCAACCGATATCCGATATTGAAATTCCAGTACAGACTGAAAAAGTTCCGACTGAAACTGTTACAGAATCTGAGTTGTCACATGAAACAGCAATGCTTGAAGAAGTTAGCACTGTAACAGGTAAAGTACCAAGTATAGAAGAGGAGGAAATTTCAACTTCAAAACCAGAATTAGAATCTGGCAAACCAGAGGATAAACCAACTGATGAAAAACCCGAAGATGAGCTAGCACCGAAACCACAGGAAGAAACAACTGAACAATCTGTTGAAAAATCTACTGAGAAGGCTCAAGAAGAAATAACTGAGAAACCCGTAGAAGACGTGGAACAGAAGCCATTAGAAGGAGGGGTAACACCTTCAGAAAAACCTCTAGGCTTACCCGAAGAAGGGCAAGAAGGAAAGCCTTCAGAAGAAGGCGAAGAAAAGCCAACAGAAATGCCATTAGAAGAACCTGTAGCAATGACTGGAAAGCCTGTAGAAGAAGCAGAAGAAACGCCTACAGAGATACCAGATAAGAAACTTTTGGAAGAAGCTGAGGGACAACCTTCGGAGGGAACCGAGAAACCTTTGGATGAATCTGAAGAAAAGTACACAGAAAAACCAGAATTCACTGAACCTGAAAAACCCCTACCAACACCACAAATTCCGGAAGACCAAACTAAAGAGAAGCCTGAAGAAATTCCAGAAGAAAAACCAACCGAATTGCCAGAGAAGAAACCTGAGGATGAAACCGAAAAGAAGCCTGAGGATGAGACCGAGATGAAACCTGAGGGTCAACCCGAGAAGAGGCCTGAGGATGAGGTTGAGAAGAAGCCTGAGGATGAGGTTGATAAGAAGCCTGAGGATGAGGTTGAGAAGAAGCCTGACGATGAATCTGAGAAGAAACCTGAGGAAGAGACCGAGATGAAACCTGAGGACGAGGTTAAGATGAAACCTGAAGACGCAGAGAAAAAACCTGAGGATGAGGTCGAAAAGAAACCTGAGGATGAAGCCGAGAAGAAACCGGAGGATGAGGCCGAGAAGAAACCTGAGGAAGAGGCCGAGAAGAAACCTGAGGATGAAGCAGAGAAGAAACCTGAGGATGAGGCAGAGAAGAAACCTGAGGATGAGGCAGAGAAGAAACCTGAGGATGAGGCAGAGAAGAAACCTGAGGATGAGGCAGAGAAGAAACCTGAGGATGAGGCAGAGAAGAAACCTGAGGATGAGGCAGAGATGAAACCTGAGGAAGAGGCAGAGAAGAAACCTGAGGATGAGGCAGAGAAGAAACCTGAGGATGAGGCTGAGATGAAACCTGAGGATGAGGTTGAGAAGAAACCTGAGGATGAATCTAAGAAGAAACCTGAGGAAGAGGCCGAGAAGAAGCCTGAGGAAGAGGCAGAGAAGAAACCTGAGGATGAGGCTGCAATGAAACCTGAAGGCGAACCTGAGAAGAAACCTGAGGATGAGGCTGAGAAAAAACCTGAGGAAGAAGCCGAGAAGAAACCTGACGAAGAGGCAGAAAAGAAACCTGAAGATGAAGCTGAGATGAAACCTGAGGACGAGGTCGAAAAGAAACCTGAGGATGATATCGAAAAGAAACCTGAGGATGAAATCGAAAAGAAACCTGAGGATGAAATCGAAAAGAAACCTGAGGACGAGATCAAAAAGAAACCTGAGGATGAGGCTGAGATGAAACCTGAGGACGAGGTTGAGAAAAAACCTGAGGATGAGGCGGAAAAGAAACCTGAGGATGAGACCGAGAAAAAACCTGAGGATGAAGTCGAAAAGAAACCTGAGGATGAAGTCGAAAAGAAACCTGAGGATGAGGCGGAAAAGAAACCTGAGGATGAGGCGGAAAAGAAACCTGAGGATGAGGCGGAAAAGAAACCTGAGGATGAGGCCGAAAAGAAACCTGAGGATGAGGCCAAGAAAAAACCTGAGGATGAGGTCGAAAAGAAACCTGAGGATGAAATCGAAAAGAAACCTGAGGATGAAGTCGAAAAGAAACCTGAGGATGAAATGGAAAAGAAACCTGAGGATGAAGTCGAAAAGAAACCTGAGGATGAGGTCGAAAAGAAACCTAAGGAGGAGGCTGAGAAGAAACCTGAGGATGAGGCTGAGATGAAACCTGAAGGTGAACCCGAGAAGAAACCTGAGGATGAGGTTGAGAAGAAACCTGAGGATGATACCGAGAAGAAACCTGAGGATGATACCGAGAAGAAACCTGAGGGCGAACCTGAGAAGAAACCTGAGGATGAAGCTGAGATGAAACCTGAGGATGAAGTTGAGAAGAAACCTGAGGATGAATCTGAGAAGAAACCTGAGGAAGAGGCCGAGAAGAAGCCTGAGGAAGAGGCAGAGAAGAAACCTGAGGATGAGGCTGCAATGAAACCTGAGGGCGAAGCTGAGAAGAAACCTGAGGATGAGGCTGAGATGAAACCTGAGGATGAGGTTGAGAAGAAGCCTGAGGATGAATCTGAGAAGAAACCTGAGGAAGAGGCCGAGAAGAAACCTGAGGAAGAGGCTGAGATGAAACCTGAGGATGAGGTGGAAAAGAAACCTGAGGATGAGATTAAGATGAAACCTGAAGACGCAGAGAAGAAACCTGAGGAAGAGGCCGAGCAGAAACCTGAGGAAGAGGCCGAGAAGAAACCGCAAGAAGTACCCGAAATGAAACCACAAGAAGTACCAGAAGAGAAACCTCATGATATGCCAGAAGAAAAACCCACAGAACCTGCATCGACAGCCTCTCCTGAAATATCGAAACCTGGATTCGGTGACATGCATCCCACAGATGAGGTTCCAGACGACGAAAGTCCATTCCCGCCCAGCGCAGGAACCAGCGGATATGGCACTGAGCCCGACTACGTGGAGGAAGACCAAGCTTTCGGACCCGGCACGTGTCGCTACGGCGGAAAAGTATACGTCTCAGCCCAGCAAATACCTAGAGATGATCCTTGCGATTTCTGCTTCTGCTTCAGAAGCGACATCATTTGCTTACAACAGAGCTGCCCACCTCCAATTCACGGTTGCCACGAAGAACCAATACAAGGATTCTGTTGTCCGCGATACGAATGTCCTGTGGCTATGGCTACTACTCTTAATGTTACGACGACCACGACGACAACTACCACGACATTGCCGCCACACTTCCTTCCCCACGCATACAAAGGCGCAGCACAAAGAAGAGGCTGCCAAATAAAAGGACATACATACAAAGTGGGCGAAGTTGTTCGCGCTTCATCTGGACCATGTTTACATTGCACGTAAGTTAAACTCATTTTCATTCCTTTTCTTTTGACAATTTAAAAGGTTTAAGTTTCGCTGAAGTAGTTTTTTTCACTTACGCTTCATGTGAAGTACCTATACGAGGTTGAGTGATCAGTAACTAATGTCTATGCTAATTTCATTACAGATGCGGAGGAGACGGTCAAATGAAATGCGACCCCAAGGCGTGCACCCCCGAGCCGATGCTGCGGCAGATGATCGCCGCCGCCGTCTCAGCCAAGCGGCGGAGGTGAAATACCTCGCAGAGCTCGTCACTTTAACTGAACACGTGATCACAAGGATAGCGCCTATGTGATAATTATTTCCATCTACTCTTCTATGCACAAGAATAATGCTCAAATTATCCCGATGGAGTAGTATAAGATTTCGTGTCATATGTAGTAATCGATATTATATTTTACTTTTCATAAAGTGTCGTGGCACCGTTCAATTAATGAATCAATCATGACTGTGATTAAAATGTTAAATTATAAATAATAATTTTCTAAAACTGAATTTATTACAATTTTGAGTCTTTGTTAAGACTTATTTATTAATATTATTATTATTTATGTTTTTCTTAACAAAAGCCAGTGCCAAACGATAGTGCTAAGTTGTAAACGACTATGGCTTTATGATAAAGATGTTCAAAACTTTGTTATATTATGTCATTCAAAAAAATTTTGTATTGACCAAAGCGAAGCTGTAAAATCTCACTATAATATTTACATAATTGCACAAATCAAGCTTCGTAGGTCATTAGATCGCCGAAATCTTGACCATTTTACATAATGTAAACTTAATTGTTTTACCGATAATAAGTTTAGTCAATGTCTTTGTTTTTACACGATGTTACAGTTAGTGGTTTAGTATCGTGTAAATATGAAGTAAATCTTAAGATTCCCTGATGTTGTAAATGCCTTACTTAATTTGTAATAATTTATATATTTTAGGTGTATAGTACTTAAGCCATGTTTTGAGACCAGTGACTATTATAATTTAGAAATAAAACGAGTACGCCGGCCGCGGTCCGAAAAGCGCCGGTCGACGCGGCCGCCTTGGCCCGCGCTTTTCCTGCTTCTTCGTCTTAGTGAAAACGACGGCACCTTGTTTTCCTTAATTCGTCGAATGCGTTTTATAGCACTTAGTGAGTGCTGGTCAATATTTTTAATCGTTTTGTAAAAACCATTTACAATATGATAAAAATAATTAAAACATATTGTAGGATCTTTTGTAACTTTTGATATTAAAGTGCTGGTAGACTTAAACGCGTCGAAAGATTCAGATCGAGGTTGGTACGAAAGCTCAACAGGCTTTTGCGGTCGTGAATAAATATTGAAGCACAAATTAAAGCGGCTGCATTAATTTGTACCAACCTTTGCCTGTGAATACTGGTTGTAGTTATATTTCTTTTTATTTATTTAAAGTTGTAGCAATAGTTAAAATTATTGGTTTTTAAATTGTGATGTCGATTCACTCAAAAAAAACAGTTTCCGTAAGACATATAATTACGTATGTCATCTTACAACATGAATTTATTTAATAATATTTTACCGAGACTAGATATGGTCTAGCTGTCTGTGCAAATGAGTTTTAAATAAAATATTCCAAATGAACTGTGTAACATTATTTTTTTTGACCTATTTCCGGTTCCTATATTTTAATTGCATAAATTATGTGTTTGTTGTAGTAAGAATAGTCTACAGGGCTTATAAATAGTTCTAAACATTTATCTATTTTTTACCTCTTCAATTACCTAGTACCTAGGAAAGCTTTCTCATTAACCTCCTCCTAACAACATCAACTGAGCGAACTGAATTCATTCATGTAAACTTAGTATTAACCTACATTAAAGTTATTGAAATGGTTAGTAACCGTAAATCGAGAATGACTATAGTAAATACAAACAAAAATAGTAATTATTACTCAAATATACAGCTCATCGAGAAGCTTTTTTTTTTGCACAATCTATTTTTTACGGGTATACTTATGTTGCCAAGTGTATGCTTTGGCGACCGTTGTCTTTACAATAATGTTCTTATTATTTATTGATTATTCGAAATTATCCATCACTCTCACTTCTCGTAGAAAGGCTAAAAATACAAACACGATAAAATGATGAATGACTGAAAAGCTAAGTTTTGTTAACTAGCTGATATTAGAGAATAATTAATAATAATATATTAATTAATAGAGTTGAGTAGGTACAATACAAAAATACTAGAATAGACTAGATGACAAAATTCAACTCAAAATACTGCCATGTAATGATTCGATTACGAAAAAAAATGAAAAATACGTGTCCAATATTTTTTATTATCTGTCTAACGGACTAAATAGAATTTCGATTTTATTACCCAGTCATCATCCCAATTAGTATACTTAGCATAATAATAAAGGTCTTGAGACCACGTAGGTACAATACTTTCAAGAAAAAAAAATCCACAGAGCTTTCTAATTGAATGCATTTTTTTTATGTTTTACATGTAATGAAAATATTTAGATAATTTTTTACCTTGTACAACACAAAATATTATCACTGCAATCAACATACTTACCAAATGTAAGAATATTGATGAATAATTAATTAGTGGCCTAGTTAACATTTGCTTGTGGCAAGATTAAATTACTTGTGATCTTAATAACATGACCATGATCTTCTTAACAAACGAATTTTATTCGTTTCGAAACAAATGATAAATCATCACTACAGCGCCATCTTTGGCAACGGCTGTAAGTTAAAAAGCTTCGAAATTTTCAACAAAGCTTAAAGCTCCGGTGAAGGGGCCTCGGTTGCTAGCTTTAGAACCATCTAAACCTTGTTAAGTGCCACCTCGAGGCATCGCTAGATGGCGCATCAGTACTTTAATATCGAATGTTATTCGGTTTTAGAATTTTATTGTTGAATTATTCATTAAAATGAGCATTAGTGCTGCATTAACTCTACATTACTAAGAATAATTGTGTTTCACGACAACATTTGTTTAAAATATGATAAAGCGTCTTGTTAAACCAGTAATAACTATCAATATTACAAGCTTATTATATTATGTACAAATAACCATAATAATGTTGTAAAAGTCTATGTTTTATGAGTTAATTTACGACTAGGTATAATTCAAAAAGCTCTACATGTAAATTAATCCCACTTTTTAGATACAAAGCTCATAATTTTGAATCTGAATATTTGTCTACAACATTTTCTTCTTATCAATTTAATAGGATTATCAAGCCCAATTTAGTACAAAAATCTGAAACTACCTGCACAACCTACATATTCAAACAGTGTAAATACCTGTTTTTGAAGTTGCTCCTGCAACTCTCTTCAACTTTTCTACTTTTTGTTCCGTAATCATAACGTGGAAATACCCGACTAATATTGAGCACCATGAAGATTACCATCATAGCAGGTAACGATATCTAGTTGACCCTTTCGATCCGATATATTCCTGGATTCAATTCCCATGTGGTATGTGTAATACAAAAATTAACTAGAACATTGCTAGAGCAAAATAAATTAGAACACAAGAATTTGTCTGAAAAGAAGTACAATTCCGTATTTCTAAGGGAACATTAAACATATTAAGCTCAATCAGACGCCTAAGGCAATTCATAACGTCTAGTTACCACCCACGCCCTCTTTACGGGCCGTACAAAGTATGGAATTACTTTTCTTTCGAGACAATCATGGAACGGTTTCATTTTCCTGGAATTTTTACAGTTTGAAACATAAATACCTACTTAGAAAAAGCTCTCAAAAGGTACCTAAGTTATTGTAATTTATTATAACATAAATTTTAATTTCATCTAACTAGGGAAATGGTAACAGGCTTCTGTTTTTATTACTTTTATAACCTTCTTTAAGGATATAAGAGTAAATAGTACCTAATTACCAATTAAACTAATATTTCAATAAGTAGATTTTATCCGGAAACAATAAATTAAGTACTCAATGAAAAATCAATAAAAGGAATGTCCATACTATTCTCGACTAGCTATTTGTTACCTATGTAGAAATATGTACCCTCAATTTGAATAACTCCTTCTCTGTCGCACCAATACGCGCTCACGACGACCGTCTCATTCTATCCCATTACTTTTATATTGTTCGCTAACTTTCTTGTTTGTATAAGCAAATACACGTATTTGAAAGTTTGTATATTTGTAGGTTGTATTATACAATAATAAGTAGGCATCTACAGATGCTTTCGTACAGTCTTAAGATATTTTAACGTTATAATGTATTAGGGAACTTTGTTCGCTCCACGATTGCTTCTACAGAACATATTAATGTTGAGATTATTGAACTTTAGTCATTCCATTCATAGTAATTTAACTAATTGGAATGAATCACGATCGAATAAAAGATTATGAATAAATATTTTGCTTAATTCAAGGCCTCAAAAGCTTCGTGTGATTTCAAACTCTATTCTAAATGAACTAGGTTTACAATAGAGTAGACCAACTAGCAGACTAGCAATTTAATGTTATTCCATATTGAATGTGAATTGAATGTGTATGCATATTACGTTAGGAGGAACGAGTTCAAACGTAAACGCAGAATAGTAGCCAAGTTAAATTAAATCTGTCTCTCATAATAGGTAATGTACGTCAGTTACGCTAACTAGGTAGGTACTAGCGTTCTCGTAGATTTAATGAAATAATATGATTGAAAAACTTTCTTGTTAGGGAGATAGAGTTTAGACTTAGTACATACTTGGATACATCAAAAACTTTAAGTGGATTAGTGACCTTAATGATGGAAGGAGAAATTTGAAAATCAAGTATTTTAACAGCATTAAATATCACATTATTATTTGATCACATATAACTACAAAGATTGACAATTAACAATAGGTAAACCAGATAGACACCCCCTCTTTGGAATGTTATTTATCCTAGGTGATGATTCTGTATAGATATACGACCTACATAGTAGCATATTTTAAAAAATATACTGGAAGTCGCAAATCGGTTTTAACATTAATTTTTAACTTAATATTTAATAATTTAATACACAAAGAAAGATTAGCTTACCGAATTAACACTAAGTTCGACAAAAAATTATTAAGATTATGAATATTCCAAAGATACTCGTTTAACCAATAACGTTTATAAAATATCTGTTTCATCTCGTACTTACCTACTTAACTCGGCCCGGTTCGCTGTCGTGTGAGAAACTATATTTACGGTCCAATCAATTGGAAATAGACTGTTATTGTATAAAATTTATCTTGTTTTCGTTATTTACCTGCTTGTAAACCTTATCTATATTATGTCATTTCCTAAATGTAACTTATTGGTGTTAGTGGTCCCTTAGGTACGGCTTAAAATCTTTCTTATCTTATTATACCTACTTTAAAACTTTTTACCAGATGTTAATAAAAAGTAGCCTAATTAATTATGACGTAGTTATATGTAAGCGAGTATTTGCTTACTGTACGGCAATTTTACATTCATCTGTCCTCCATAACTTGCGCGTTTTAATATTATTAATAAAAACAGATAGTACTTAATTAAACGTCCTGAACGATGATAATATTCATACACTTATTCATAGTCTCCTAAAATTGAAGGAGATAGAAAAATTAAATCGTAACAACCAATTTTCCAGGGTAGCTTTCTGGAAAACGTGGATTAAAATGCTAAAGCATGGGTTACATTGGTAAAAGGCACGAAACGCAAAGATATGGACCAATGCATGACCAATGTTAAAAGAAAAATGTTTTCCAGATTGACGCAACGTATTTAGGACGTTTGACCAATAGACAGATGACCGGTAAAGTAACTATTCGATGCATAGTCGCCCTTGACCGCTCTCACGATGAAGAAAGAAGAAGGAAAAGTGTAAGGTAAGTGAGGAACGAAATAATTTGTGATTGATTTATTGATGCTTTTTGGTGGACCGATTAAAATTTTACACAAACTCGGAACTATGAATAAGACTAGCCAAATGTGTTTCCGAAAATTGAGGTTTTTTGTTGACAAATGACGTGTATTTTACGTTAGTTAGTACATAGCCTACACTGTGTGAAATTACTTAATTTCCGTTTTGCTTTTAATACATTTTTAGGGCTTGAAATTATTTCTTAGTTTTCAATCTTATTTTATCAGCTGAATTAGAAATTATGTTCAGATTAAGCGTATTATTGAAGCGGTCCTAACGCCAATTTCTTTAAGATATGTAACCTTCAGATAAGCTTAATTTACTTAAGATGAATGAAGTATTTAATTTCACCTTGATACATAAAGCCTTCGCTGAGAAAAAGGGCCTTGACACAGGCAGGCGGACTGCGAGCCTATTCCCGTCCAGGCACTCTTACTTAAATCATTTTATTTTAAGTCTATATCTTTTCTCTTTGCTACGAGTAAAACATTTGATGAGACAAACCTTCCAAGTTACGAGTAACACCTGAAATTAGTTATTACTAACACTTTTTAATATCAACTGCGAAGAAAGACTTACTACTTAGATAATTTTCATATACAAGAATTTCTACTTTTGTATCCTCTTCAGTAGGTATATGTATTTGTGTAAGACAGAACTCTACGCTAATTAGTTCGTGATCTATTGTCGTTAATTGTGTACCTAATTCGATTTTTCAGTGAAAAATATTGAGATGTGGAAACTTTATTAATAAACAAACAAATATTTTCACCTGGGGCTTAATCAAAATAGATGAGATTGGTAAACGGCAGTAGATAACTTTCAGACTAAAATGTCAAGTCGATTTACTGAATTGAAAAGATAGGTACCTAAGTAGGTACTTGCTTAGATCCAAGAGTCCTTAACTGCTATTTGTGCCAACTAATGTTACATTAGTAACAAAGTTCTCGAATTCAGGTCAAATACACGAGTAAGTAAGTTTTATGATCAAATTATGAAATTCATCAGATTAAACTGGCCCTTTTCCAAATATAATGTTTTCCATTACAACTACCCATGAAGTTGAACTAAACATTTATTTAGTTAATCTTATTCATTTCAGATATCAGTGTTGTTAGTTGTTAGTGATTCAAATTAACAAATAATGTTGCTGTCGCCCCGAGCTCAGGTGGCTGATGGTTAATTCTTGAGAATTTTCAAGGCGAAAAACTGGTCTCGGTGTCTAGCTTTAGTAACACGTGGCTATTGCGTTGTTCAGGAATTTCCACTCATTGTGTAAAATACAAACAGGAGGTGAGATAAAACTAGTTACTGGGCCAACGTGTAAACCGTAAATAGTTACTGCAATTCAAGTTCAATGCTACACACGTTGTGTTTCAATGGAAATGATAACTAAATTCCCAGAACTACCCGCGGCCAGGGTTTATTTTCGTGCCACACGTGTTTTTATTATGAAACAGAATATTCGAAATATTAAATCCCCCATTCAGAAAATTGAAGGTTCATTCTGTAGGTTTCGTTCAGAGTAAAATAACAAAGATGTAAATGATTTATATGTTTGCAATGGAATAAATTTAAAACGTTTTTGATTTATTAAGGAATTTCCCTTCCCATTTCTTAATTAATGTCAGCATCGAAATAAAGCGTACAGCTCTACATACGTAATTCAATTTCAAATTGCTTATGTTTTACAAATATGTTGAACACTTCAAAACCCGCTCAGAATATGATGGAAGAAGCTAATCTTGAAGTAAAACGCGATCCAAGATATTAGAAACAAACAGCGGAGCAATTCATCCGGCCGCGTCATCTTAAACGGCGTATTTTATAGAGGGATTTGTCCCAAATAAGGCTGTATCTATTTTTTCATTTGAGTCGGGCTCGCGGCTCGCGGCTCGCGGCTCGCGGGCTCCGCGGAGTCCCGTGTGCACCCACCATCCCGAGCCGCGGCGCCGCCCCGCTCCATTCGCGGTCTCCATGGCGACCAGCTCAAATGACGTATCGATCCCGCGTGGGGAGGGGGGGCGCGGGGGGGCGCGGGGTGGCGCCGCTCCACCCGCCGCGACCCCCTGGCACCCCTGCCTCCGCCACTCGACCGTTGGCCCATGCAAAATGACGGATGTAAAGTTTGGATATACCTCCTTGGAAGGAAATGATATTTTCATTAAAATGAAAATGAGGTAATGTTGTATGATTTATTCCGTTCGGCGATATATTCCCTTTTACAAACTCGAGATTCTGTTTCATTCGATGATAATGAAGCCATGTTATTCTTACATTGGTTTGCAGATATGGATACTGAAAGAGCATTTTATGCTCATTTTATGAGGTAGTAAAGTGTATTTGTTAGCAATGTAGCTATTTAATCATTTATTTTACTACTTTACTTTGGACATCCTCATAATCGTTTATATTTACATGACAATAAAATATATGCATATCTGTGTATAGATCTTGTTATTACGTTTGATATAAATCACAAATGTTGAACTTACAGCGAAGCTATGTAGTGGAAATACAAAATAGAGAACTTTTGAAATACGATAAAACTTGGTGCAGTTGAAGTTATTAATACTGCGCCACTATTAAATTAAACTAAATCAAAGTTTTGAAAATTTTAGCAATCGCACAAATGAAAGGATTTTACGAAATACTGGTTTATGCAATGTTAGTCTTTAGGATCAACTCTCCAAAGTGTAATTTAAATTTGAACTTTCAACATGCTCTAATTACAATGAAACTAATGAGATTCGATTTAAGAAACCATTAAAATCATGACATGGGTAAAGGTAATCATAAGATATTGATTAGAATAGTATTTGGCTTTTTGTTTTTGTCTGACGGGAGGTAGAGTCGCAAGCTGGTTAAAAAATATAAATAAGAAAATGAAAAAAATAATTAAAGCACTAGAAAATTTTTCCACGTAAAACCTTGCACCATATTATTGCTGTTTCACACATGGAAATATAAGTAGTTACCCTACCTACTTATAATTAATTTACTATTGTAGTTAGATACCTAATATAGATACCATTATCAGAACATAACTTAAAAAACCTAATTAAATGAATCAATACTCCAATCTGTACCAGAACACATTCCAGACATACTCAATCAGAAATCACCAGAGCAATCTTATTAAATAGTATTTTAAATTAAACATTGCTATGTTTAAACGTCTCTTCTAAAATTTTGTTTCAAACATTAACATAATTAAGTGGTTCTCAAAGTTTTCCCATTATAAACTTAGCGAGAAATTTTATTTTTCCCTCAAGTCACGCGTGCTGGTGTGCGCGCGTGTGTACGAGCCAGCGAATTGGATTTTCTGTAGTGTGAGTGAACCTACTTTTGCTCGGAGAACAGGAAAACCTTGGAGATTCATGAAATATTAATACAAAACGTCTGATAACTTACTTTTATGGTATTACTTATATCATATTTTTTACACCTTACTTTGTTGTTTTGTAACACGAATACTTACCTACCTACTTTCTACTTTCAATCGCAGAAATGTTCAAATATTGTGAAATACAAGTATGTTGAGAAAAGCTAGGAGGTGACTGATTAATTATACCTACCTTTATAATTAGTTATTAAGACACCAACTAAAAGCTTTGTGCTTAAGTTTAGTTCGTGGTTTAGACTAAATAAAGACTGCCATGATCCCGATACCTTAAAGAACGGAAACTTAGCAACCACCGAAAACCAGACCATGGCATATCTAAGTAAACACAGGCATTTTATGTAGGTAGTTGTATTGGCTGCAATTTTTCAGTAGATATGTAGAGTATGTGTGCTATCGACTACATCTACTCATAAAACACGTTCAAGAAGAAGAAGATCCTTGCTACACAAGAGTTGCAGCGGTGGGAATGAGAGGTGGAAATAGTTCCGTACCTATAAAGAACGTACACGTATAGATCAATAGATAATGCAATCGCTGCATGCTGCTTAACTTTTAGGTTTATTTGTTGTCTATGTATTTTGTAACTACTCATGATGCGTGTCAATAAAGTTTTATCTATCTATTTTAGCCATGGCATATGTGGCAGAATGAGCTACCAACCACTAATAACACTGGTCAACAAAAAATCAAAATGAAAATGGTGCCGAGATTCTGTTGACAGTTTATTATTAGGTGTGTATTAGTAATAATAAAAAAAAATTCTTTTTTTTTTCCTACGTGTAGTTTTGGATCTACCCTCAGTTTTAAAATTTAGCTTTAATCGGTACTTTGGTTGCACAGTTTGTAGTGTTCTCGGTACATTTTTATAAATGCATTTATTTTAATATCATGTCTACATTGCCAAGAAGTTGTCTCAATAATCAAAATGTATTTCTGTTACATTGGTGGTGTGTACACAGTTAAACGGTTCAAAAATTCAGGCAAGATTTTATTAAAAGTGCTTATTTTTCTTACTTTAAGTCGGAAATTGTGGTTGTATTCAAGCCGTGGATACCCAAAATTATTTTTATAATCTTCTGTGAACACTTAAGGCAATGTTACAATGGTCAAAGAAGCCGTAACATGAAGTTCAGAGTGGAGAAAGTGAGGAATTTACAAAAAAAAATCCTAGTTTGAGCATAAATTTTTTTTTAATTAATTTATGAAGTAATTTTTAATGGTCCATAAATAACAATATTAATAAAAGATACTGATTTCTTAAGTTCGATGGACTATTTGGAACGATTTGCATAGATTTTGTTAATTGAAATTACAATTTTTTTTTTCGGAAATCACTAGTCCACTAACTACTCTGAAATTGTGAGAAATGCCTTAAAAACTCAGGATGTCATAATTTTTATCAAAGAGCACTACCTCCACAGTCATCTTGACCAATTCCCAGAGAATCTTGGGTCACTATAGCATGCTATAGCTAAGAATAGGGAGAGCGATGCTATCAAGACCTAAAAACCATTGGAAGAGAGGTACCAAGGCAGATGGGATCGGTATATGATGGCTGATTACTGCTGGAGGATGTAACGTGATAGTTCCATTACACCATTCATTCATTCACAAAAGTCGTGGAAAATAAAGTTTTTAAGCATTTCAAAATATTATAAACGCTGATTTTGGTGAAATTTTGTATTTTTCTATACACATCAAAATCTAGAAAACTACACGTAGGAAATCAACAAATTTGCTACTAAAGCAACCAGCATAAGGTCCTCAATCAAAAAATATATACAGTTCCTTGGCACCAAAACCACTGTTGACCAGTGTAATGATTAAAGTCAATATTATTCAAACACAAAATTGAAATGTTTTAAATTCTAACCAAAAATATTTTAGTAACACGGCGTTTCCAACGACGCAAGTTTCAGTCATAACGTCTTCCCTCCTCGCGAACTAAGAAATATAGATGCTTGCGAGCAAAACCTGTAGTAAATCACTAGCCTGCATTATTACATACATATAATTCCACGATCACCAAACACAAACTCGATGTTGTTTGCAACCATGTGATTATGAGGTATTTATAGCTATCCCTGTGTTTTACTCTGAAGAATAGTTTCATTGATATAGAGTCGTAGACAAAATAGATGCTGCAATGTTGTGGTTATAATCGAATCATGATGCAACACTTTTTAAGGTCACTATACATTGTTATTTTTTCTTTTCCACCGATGATTGAGTGAAGACAGATACTTGATCGCGCATGGACTTCAACATTATTTGATAAATCAAACAAACCTCAAACTTAAGTTAGCTGAAAAGACATCTTGCTTAATATAGATATTAAGCAACTACGTATTTTAATTATATGTACTTACTTTTTTTAAAATGCCCCATAATGCAATGCCAGTAGTAAAACATCTTAAAATTTCCATTTTCCTTGTCTACTTTCTTAAATACGAATGATAAATCATAACACAACATCGTACCAACTCAAATGTCGTTATTATTTTAGCTGAAAGAGCACTCGTCTCTGAAGGATGTCTTGTATGAAATTTCGGAAATGCCAACGATCCAGAAACACTGATTTAATTTTGAGACTAAATTCGGCTTCAATAATGTTTTCCTTCGTGCCGTTCTAACCCTAACTTTATAGGTGTTGTCTAGTCTATTCCCGCAGCTTTACTCGCGGGGTGCGAATAGTGGAGTATTTTGGTATCCCTATGGATTGGGTGATTGACACCACAAAAGAATTCATTGACACTTTTTATGACCTATCCCTATACCGCTAATCTTCACAGATTAGGAATAGGATCCTACGAAGTCATTTATTTAAGCTTACTCATTTGACCTCGGTTTTAAAACCAAACATGTAGCTCTACAGATCACTACTAAGGCTGACTTGCACCACCTAACTTTAACCGTAACTATAATGCTAACCGGTGTTTTTTATATGGAGTTTGTCAAATTTTTGACGTTTGTTATAGTTAAAGATGGTGCAACCCAACCTAAGAAATACATATTTTCCCGTTCCGTAATAAGTTTACGCCCGGCCCTACCAGCCTACGTATTTTGTTATGGATGCAATAGATGGCGCTATACGCATTTTATGGCGTCCGTTATAAACTTGTATGTTTTTGGAATAATCAAAAAAATAATTTTGGATACAAGAAAATAATAATAGCTAGTAAATGTGAATATTTATTTAAACCATGCGACATTACAATCAGTCAATCTACCATCAATATCGAGCGGCTTTCCATAAGTAGGTAGGTATCTAAAATTATTTCTAAAAATGTTTACATTGCTTACCAGAAAAAAGAGTAAAGAACAATTTAATTAACTTGATATAGGTAATGCTTAGTCAAAGAGAGTCAATGTGACTCTTAGTCCAGTAGAATTAGATTTTAAATCGGATATAATTCCTACAAAAGATTTTATTGCTTTAATGGCTTCATTGGTTGCCCATTAAGACTTTCCTAGGTTTTCGACTTCGACGGAGTTGTGCTTAAGTGGTGGGGGCCCCCGAAAGGGGCGCTTTTTAGGTTTTCCGGTTATACTGCGTAAAGGACTTACCCTATCGAAAAGTGGTCTTCCTGACGGTTGAAGGGTATTTAATCCTGCATTAAATAAGACCAAATTCATATGTTTTGGACAAACCGTTCTCGTGCAAATGTTCGGCAAAGTAGAAAATATGTGTATAATTAATCCCATCAAAAACAATACTTGTCAAAAAAACCAAGTCTCGCAACTCAGTTGTTCTACGGTAAAAAGTTGTGAGATCCATGTAATACCAAGTCCAGGCCAGGAAATCTTTAATTAACGTTTTACATAAATTATTGACTTGGCCATCGCACTAAATAATTTAATTTACGCGTGTTTTCATGCGATGGCCAAGTCAATATATTTATGTAAAACGTTAATTAAAGATTTCCTGGCCTGGACTTGGTATTACATGGATCTCACAACTTTTTACCGTAGAACAACTGAGTTGCGAGACTTGGTTTTTTTGACAAGTATTGTTTTTGATGGGATTAATTATACACATATTTTCTACTTTGCCGAACATTTGCACGAGAACGGTTTGTCCAAAACATATGAATTTGGTCTTATTTAATGCAGGATTAAATACCCTTCAACCGTCAGGAAGACCACTTTTCGATAGGGTAAGTCCTTTACGCAGTATAACCGGAAAACCTAAAAAGCGCCCCTTTCGGGGGCCCCCACCACTTAAGCACAACTCCGTCGAAGTCGAAAACCTAGGAAAGTCTTAATGGGCAACCAATGAAGCCATTNTCCACAACGAAGTTACAGGCGGTCGAAAATGGCCTGAATTGCTTCGAGAAAAGGATGGTACGGCCGTGCCGCTTTTTTGCTCGACTTGGTGGGGGCACTGCCGTGCCCCCAGATGACCCTCTCCACGTCCAATAGTTCGTCACCCGTAAGCTCCCAAGCCTTGTAAAGGGTCGCCTTAACCAGCGTATCCCCGTCAATGCTCACGAGTTGGATTCGCTTATCCTTGTTCGTCCTAGCCGTTACTTAATTGCGGTTGCTGCACCTCTCCCTGGCACTCTCCTGAACGACTCTGTGTTACCTAATGTAGCCACATAGGGGCAGCCGCCCCTATTCCTTGTACCCTCCTGTACGATTGCATTGCTTAGCCATATGCCTGGTCCAGAGTTTTTATGGGCAACTAATGAAGCCATTAAAGCACTAAAATCTTTAATAGGAATTATTTCCGATTTAATTAATTTTTGTGTTTAATTCTACTGGCCTACTCTACAAATGTCTAAAATTGTAAATCTATTGCTAAGTAACCTAGGTTGGAATCCAATAAGACAAGGAAACATTTGGAAATTTTAAATTTTTTGTATTTTGCAAAATAGTTAATCAAAATCAAAATTATTTATTCAGTTTAGACCACAAGTGGCACTTATGAATCGATTAGATAATTTGTGTTTCCAGTCATTTTCAACGTAATTGTATTATACAACCACAAAGCAAAAAACCTAGTAATACGTACCTACACCAATATGAAACAAAATCCATCCTCAACCAAAACACCCGATATTTTACAATTCCCGGTGGCTGTTACTTTGTTTTAAACGCTTAATACGATATTTTGTAATATTTGTGTTTAGTTACCAAGTCATTAAGTACAGTTAACAATTTCTCTTACGAACCGGTTCCCAGTTTGAACAAACTTATATACGCGTAATGCCTTTGGAACTGGTTGTTTCATAAGTAGATAATAAGGATATTATTATGTTCAATAGCATGCCTTTTAACATTTTATAAAGTTATGAACATGGTCTATAGAAATTCCAGTTTTGCATGAGCGGTAATTCCGACTAATTAGTATGAATATTTGCTGAATAAGTAATACAATTTTATTGTACGACAATTTCATTATGCCATTATTTATGCAGCTGCTGTAATTAATTATGTTAAACTATTTTGTTTACGAGAACACTTAATCAATTTTAATTTTAACGTCATAAAGACTGAAAGCTGTTTGTTTTTGAAAGTAAGAAGTAGGTACCTATAGAAAACTTCACTATTATAATAATAATCCTGGAAGATTAACATGCTTTCAAGGGATGTATCAAGCCATTGTGACGCATTAGACTAAGAAGTATATCTAATGAAGTCTGACAAATCATTATAATTAGGGATGTTATGGATATGTAGTTTCGGTTACGGATATAGGAATAATATTATACCGGTTACGGTTATTGATATTTTTTTACTATGGATATCCGAAAGTTTCGGTTAATCCCTGAATAATATGATTGAATATTCTAACAAACTGGAGCTCTACCAATAAAAAAATTGTAAGAAAAAAAAAATTGTAAGAAATGTTAGTAGGGAATTAAAATATGAAAAAGTTTTATTACAAACTAGCTGTACCTGCGTCTTTGAATGAGTGTGAATCGTAATGCTATAATAAAAATCATCCTGTTGATAAATTAATAATACCATTTTATTGAACGAAAAGTTTTTTCAACGTTACAAATATTGTTAAGTTAATTAAAGTTACTACATGGTAAGGGTGCTGTTAGTCGTTACTTACTATTCTATCTAAGATCATTTTGAATTCAGAACCTAATTTCTATTATCTATCATCCTGTTATCAAGTTTGTGATTTTATTACCGTTGAAATGTCAGACAGTTGATATTATCAGATTACATAATGTAGGTCAGGTCAGGTACCTTTTAAACGTTGTCCTACTTATACAACGCCTGCTAATTTCGGAACTACATAACAATGTTATAGTTAGTGTTGTTTATCGTATACGAGGACGCGTCAAGATGAACACTGTGGCATCTTATGTATTTGTAATACAGGTAATTTTTCTACAAAAATGTGTAGTCTAATGTACTGTCGACTGCACCTATACAGGGTGGAATTTTTTAATACCACCTAGAGAGAAATTAAAGTACTCTTAATACTGTAGATAGAAAATTTTACTCAAACAAAACATTCCTTTAATTTAGAAAAGAAAGAAAGAAAAAAAGAAGCATTCAAAGATTTCCGATTTTTTTTTTTCGAAAATTCACTACCATTCTTTCCAATTTTCTGTAATAGGCCAGTAGAATTAGATTTTAATTCGGAAATAATTCCTACAAAAGATTTTATTGCTGTAATGGCTTCATTGGTTGCCCATTAAGACTCTCCTAGGTTTTCGACTTCGACGGAGTTGTGCTTAAGTGGTGGGGGCCCCCGAAAGGGGCGCTTTTTCGGTTTTTCAATTATACTGCGTAAAGGACTTACCCTATCGAAAAATGGTCTTCCTGACGGTTGAAGGGCATTTAATCCTGCATTAAATAAGACCAAATTCATGTGTTTTGAACAAACCGTTCTCGTGCAAATGTTTGGCAAAGTAGAAAATATATGTATAATTAATGACCAACCGCAGTTAAGGAACGGCTGGGACGAACTATTATAAGCGAATCCAACTCGTGAGCCTTGATAGGGATACGCTGGTTAAGGCGACCCTTTACAAGGCTTCGGAGCCTACGGGTGACGAGCCATTGGACGTGGAGAGGGTCATTAATTGTACACATATTTTCTACTTTGCCGAACATTTGCACGAGAACGGTTTGTTCAAGACATATGAATTTCGTCTTATTTAATGCAGGATTAAATGACCTTCAACCGTCAGGAAGACCACTTTTCGATAGTGTAAGTCCTTTACGCGGTATAGCCGGAAAACCGAAAAAGCGCCCCTTTCGGGGGCCCCCACCACTTAAGCACAACTCCGTCGAAGTCGAAAACCTAGGAGAGTCTTTATGGGCAACTAATGAAGCCATTAAAACACTAAAATCTTTAGTAGGAATTATTTCCGATTTAATTCATTTTTGTGTTTAATTCTACTGGCCTATAAATATTAAAATAATTTAAAATTTCATGGTTTCCCTTCATTTGATTTATCAAGTTTGTTAGAGAGATTTCATCCTTATACGTAACCGTTTGGGTTGCAATAAAAATACAGAGTGTAATTTTAACAGATTTTAGATGGTTCGATTCCCGGGTATGGCAAGCTTTGGAAATCTTTGAATGCAGTTATATTTCTTTTCAAAATAAAGGAATGTAAAATTTTATATCTACAGTATTAAGAGTACGTTCCCTTCAGGTGGCATTACAAAACTCCACCCTGTATAACTGTAGAACACTCGACTGCTGACGTTGACGGCACTGTCTACCTTGATTTCGGAATTCAGGGTATTCCTGCATACAAATTCGGGAAATCTACACAATATTGTATCACTCTGTACGCAGACCAAATTGAAAATCAAATGTATCCAGCCTCCGGTAGCCCGGAGCTTGGTGGATGCAGCTAGTTCTTCGGAATAAGTGAAATAATGAGAATGCTTAGACGTAGAAACCAAAGTACGTTTTGATTAAGTAGAGGCAATAGTTTGACTGCTCTAAACTTTTTCATTATAACCTACATGCATTATGAAAAACGCAAAATCATGAAAACTGCAATTATGTAATACAAAGCACGCGTTTAGTGACGTCTCGTTCGTTTCAGCAAAATGACGTCCACTCGTGGAGTGTGCCTCCTATGTGAGAGATAACTTATTAGATATTTAACTAAACCCAAGACTATAATAAGATTTAGTCAAATTAGAAAAACTATTCGGAAGTTTATGTACCTTGTCCAAACTAACAACTGAAAATACGGTTACAGTTAAAATTGTAAGCACAACATGTATGGATATGTGCATCACATTCATACAGTCAACAGCAAAATCATACGGACAATTGTGAGCTCTATAAGCATATAAATAAGGAAATTTTCAACAATCTACTTCAGCCATAGTCAGTACATTGCCCAACCTAAATAATAAAGGTTATGACAGCAATTTGTTTGACAATGAGCCGCCCGCATACCGTTGTGTTGTTGACTTTATCGTCTAATCAACTTTGTTAATATAATAATAATTTTCACTTAATTTTAGTAACCAGTTAGTGTGGACTCAATTTTGAGTGGCACACTAATGTTAAAATGTGAAAGTGAAATTCCGCCAAAATTTTGATTTGATTTCGATGAAACACCAGAGCATAGTTTTTCTCTGGCCCACCGAATTTTATAAACAATTGCGGCGGTATTTTTATCGAGCATTAAATTAAAAACCTCCTATATAAGTTATGTATCCAAACTTGAAAAAAAAGCTAATGAAAGTAATCGAGATAACAAAGTGCTACCTACACGCATGGAACCGTAGGAAAACGCTCGGAATGAAACTCGTTAACAATTTTCTCATATTAACACAAAGTAACTATAATTTGAACTAAATAAAAAAGATACAGGTAGGTACCTACCTAAGCTGTCTCTAATTTAGTCTGACATTTCAATTTCTCAGCGGGTGGTCTGCTCCATTTTGTCCGATTAGCGCAAAACATTGCATAATATCAATTTTAAACAATTCTGTAGTGAGCATTAAAATATTTTCCCTAAGGGCAAATGACCTATTGAACAAGTCAGAGTCACGGCGTTCTTGCAATTGTTGACATTTAGCAACCAGTTTAACGACGAATAGTCGCTGGCAACAGGAAGACTGACTTGTGCAGAATAGACCCCGACAATAGGCGGAGGACATTTTGTGTACTAAATGAGCACTGTGATTGTTTGACTAGTAATTTATTCGGGTAGGTAGGATAGTGTTTACCATTATTTTAGAATAGAATCAATAGAATGCGTTTATTCTAGTGCATTGATAAAGCGCTACATAATTTCTGACTATATGATGAATGCTATTGTTTAAAATCAATCAGTACCTACCTACCGTAATGAGGAAAAGTTTGTAGGTAAAGTAAAGGTACCTAGTTAGATAATTTTCTCTGAAATTACAAAACAGATTTCTGATATTACAAAACAGATTTTTAGATATTAAAAAGATGAAATTACTTAGCTTTATTTTTTTAATTAAATTAGATTTTTATATTTTATCACCCGTAGAAAAGCTACATAATTGCTAACTGACTGTAATAAAATTCACTGGTGAAGCCTCGGGCAAAACCAAATTCATGTAAGTGGCAAACCACCTTGGTAGAGTCTTTAAAAACCAACATTCGAGCACGAAGGTATAAGAGACCTCCGGCGACCCCGCAAGCATTGATATTATCACAATATAATAATCCTTTAATTAAAGCAAATAAATCAAAAGCTATTAATATCTCATTGTGATTATTTAATTACATTATGATTGTTTAATTTTAATCAATTATTTCATTAACCAATCAGCGCAAGCTTTCATTAGTAAAATGTTTCGCAAATTAATTAAAATAAGTATCGTTTTGAATTTACAGGTAATTAATAAGTTCATGTCCGGAAAACGTTGTATAAACACAATAGAATAGGACGGGACATGTCGATCCCGACGGGCCCTCCCCCCACCCCGCCCCCCTCCCGGCTCTGGAATGCCCATTGTCCCGCCGATATGATGTTATGGCAAGCCACTTATGTCAATAGCTACATTTGTCCGAACGATCTTTGTGTTATTATTGTAGACGTTATTCAAAGTCGCAACGTTCCCTGTTTTAAACATTTGTAATAAAAGTTTTAGTTAAAACCTGAATGAAAAATGCGTCTCAATTAAAAATTCCAATGGCAAGTGGATTAACTACCTATGAGTAACTCTACATTCAATTTCAAATTACTGACTATGTTTATGAAGCAAGTGCTTTGATGACTCAGTCGTTTTCCAGTACAGGTTTTAAAATAAGTGATAAAAAGGTCCCTGGTCTTATTTTTTGGTAGACACTGTTAGATGTTAAAATTAGCTGCTAAATGTTTTAAGTTTACTAACTTAAATTAATGTTATGAAATAGGAAATAAATATTGAATGGAAACAGGTAAAACAATATTCATAAACGTATGCGACATACACAAAGGTGCTACAATCTGCTACATTTAATTGTCCTCGTAGTAATTTCGTAACGCTGCGTCTACGTCGTTATTTTTGAAATAAATACTTAAGCAGCGCATTATTCAACGTTATATAATTTATAGCTACACTGTTGGCGTGCCACAGGAAGACGTGGATAATATAGGAATAAAAGCTTTGGTACATTAAGAACACTGAGTGCGCTTTATGAGACAAATGAGCTTCGACAAATCATGTGTTGACGACACGTCGCGCGTCGGTAGAGCGAGCTGTGCAGGTAATATGTAACGCATAGTTGCACCAGCATTATAATGTTATAGTGAAGTTATTAGTGGTTGATTCAGCCGAGAGGCTCACGTCGCGGCCGGAGTGAGCGCAGCTGTCAAGGCCAACAGAGGTCAGTCCTCCGACGCTCTCCGAGCTACGATGCCCGAGACCGGTTCTACAATTTTTAGTTCTTTTTATTTTCATTTTTGTATACACGACGCTCAGACTAAACAATGTTTATACGACTCAGCATTGGATTAACTTTTATTGCATAGTTAAATGAAATTATATTAAAAATAAATTACTTTTCTTCAACACCTGCTACGACGTCACTGAAAATGCATTGCACTTTAGAAATAACTTGAATTGGCATCAAATTAATAAGTCCTCTTTGTTCATAGATAAAAGGCAAAGAAAATTGGAATTCCTTCGATGGAGACCTTAGATTCCACGCGATTCTCCCGCTAGCGCTGAATAGTGGTCTAGCTTACTTTTGTCGATAAATAAATCCAAAAATATTAACCCTATAATTCAATATGTCAAGTGTTGTTTACATTAAACTGAACTGTCTATTTATGATGGCACGTTTGTTTATTTTCTGTGAAAGTTTATTTTTTCTTGATGAGTTGATGGGCACCAGATGGCGCACTAGTGCTCGGAGCCGCTCGGTTTCATTTCGTAACAGACATAAACATGGCACCCTCGTCGCTCGGTATGGAATTTTTACACGCACTTCAACTCCAAATAGCGAACGAATGTAGTCGTTAACATTAATGTGGGGGTTTCCCATTGAAACACGCTGTAGTGCCCGATTGTAAGGAAGATAATTACATTTTTTGTACTGATTCCGATGGAGGCTACATTATTATCTTCGTGCAAAAGGAGATTATTATCAAGTTTCAATCTCATTCAAATTCCTGGACAGTTTTATAGGGCGTTTCTTTTACGATTACACTAGATCTGGAATGTGCGATGCATTGCGTATTCCTATTAAGGTATTACTGCTTGGAAATGTATTTACGAAGAACCTATTTATGAGAGGGAAAATATTATGTATTCGATTGTATCGCTAGCGTGAGCTTTTAAACATTTAAATACGTATTAAATTGTAACCATTTTTATTTTTACTCTAACTTTATCTTTAATTTTGAAACCTTGTTGTATTTATATTAATATACCCACTTGTTTCAGTAACGAGGCAAAATATGTAACAGCTTTCTTGACATGCATGTATCCAATAAAAATATTGATCTGGTTCATACATTTTGATCAGGCTGCCTTTAATAAGGAGTACTTACCATATTTTCTTTATCTCACTATTGTTTTTAAAAGTTGTTATTATGTATTCAGGTCATGAGTCGATCATATCAAATAGTATTAAATGGGTCTTATATGTATTGAGTAAAAACTGTTTGCATGCAATGCAAAATGGCATTTCTGATCCGTGGATATTAACTAAGTATTATTTTAGTTGATAATAAAAGCCTATGAGACAGCTAAAAAATGAAAGTAGGTACAAGTTAGTTAAATACAAAGTTGTGAATAATAAATAACTTGATGTAATATAAACGCACAATTTTTTTTCTTATTACAGATAAAACAAAAGCTCCAAATTTTTCAGATGCCAACCAATCAAAAACCTTGACCATTGAAAAGCTCCTTTAGACCTACAGTCATCAAGCATTTTAAATTTATTCAATTATTTCATTCAAAGAAAGGAAGAAATCAGCTTCTCATCTTCATTACCTAGAAGAAAGGCTTTATAAAAAAGACTGAGTCCTGACCTGTCAACATAAGAATCATAGTCTCATTTTCATACCAAGCTGTTTAGGCACCCCATTTAAAAGATATTCTATTCTCTGGACGGGCACGGTGCTCTTAATAAACAATACACACACGATATTTCATAAATTAGGTAGGTAAATGAGAAACAAGTTCACAATGTGTGCATATTATCATAATTATACCTACTACCTATACTTTTCTTACCTTTATTATATTTTTGAAATTATTCCAATGTTTCGAATTTGTTACCTTACCCCGTCCGCGATTAAAAGCAATCTATGAAAACATAAACGGAAACGAAAAGATAAACCTTATTCATACCCAATTAATTACTTGTAATATGTAAGTACTTAAACACCTGTAAAATCAAAAATTCATGAGAATGGCATGTCAGAAAAAAATACTCGCACGAAATTCCATAGCATGGCTTCATAATGTTCGTGAAGAAACTGGCAGGTTTTTTATCGGAAAAGTAAGTCTTCACAAGATTACACTTAACCATGTGTTTATTTTTTCGAGTTTAATTAGGGGTTCATCAAAAAACATTAGCAAACCGTAACATTGTTTCATGGTAGGTATTCATGCATCGCTAGGTATGTGTATCACATAAATGGCGTCCAAGCGTTGGAAATGTTGGAGAAATATCAACGAACTGAAGAACAATGGTGTATTATGTGGTAATATTGGAAATATATTCGTTTGCTTATGCGTGGAAAAAAGTATCTAAACAAATCGCGGCATTGTTATATCGGATGCAGGGCTAAAACAACTGCTAACATAATGCGATTTTAATATTGGCGTGTGCAGGAAAAGGATGAAAGGCTTTTTATATACTTAAGTCCTTTTTATTTCTAAATAAAAGCATAAAAAGATAATTATTCACAAAAAAAATATTGCTGAGTAATATGTTTGTTTACTTATCAATTTGTTTTCTTTGTAGTGATGTCTACGAGGCAGGTAAAATGAACATGAAGTTTCATTAGTATTGATTTGTTTTAACTGATATTTATTTTACATATTAATCACCCTGTAATACCAAGGAATAACCGACATTTATAATTAAAATAATATTAGTACTGACAAAGCAATAACTATTTAAATAAATCTGCGGTCATAACTCAGTAAAAAAATTAGAAAACATTAAAAAATACAAGCAACAAAAAACTGAAAAGATTAGGTACTCAATTCCCGCAAATTGAATGATCAAACGAACTTACCAAGTGAAGTTCGATCTAAATTATCCTGTTTTCGCCGAAGAGATTTAAAAAAAATGGCTACTGGTTAACATCGCGCGTTAACTTGGAGCTAAAAATGGGTCAAAGTTACGCGTCGTGTCACAACGCTTATAATAAAAATGTACGAGCACTTGCACAAAATAGTTGTTACAACCAACCTTTTGTTGGGTCTAATTCTCGTCACTACACTGCACAACTTAAAATAATTACGTTTTTTGTCGGTAAAAACGTCCTGGTGACGTCACTTAAGCATTTTTCTTATACTGCGTGCGGTCGTTGCGCGTGCGCACAAAGGAATGAGACCGCTCGGACACCGAGCCCACAGCGTGGTAGGGGTGGGGTTGCCCGCTCTTTTGTTTTTTAATACTACTACGCTGAATACTGTGTGCGGATTGGGTTGTCGTACAGGGGTACTACATGGTAAAATAAATCTCGGAGGCGAAAGCAGGATAATTAGTGGCAAGGATTAATTGCGTAATTTGTTGTTTATAATCTAAGTCACGTGCCGACAAAATCACAGCTTCAAGATATTATTTTATCTTATCCTGGTTTGGGACGGAGGAGCGGGTCACTGTCGGCGACCAGCGAAGGATGAGCCCTTTCTCTCCCCTCTGGGTGCGTGGTTTTGGCCTAAAAGGAGGTTTGTGTGAGAGAGGCGAGGGTCTAGAGTCGTGGCTACATTTGAGGCTTCGAGCAAGTAACTTGTCGGGGTCATAACCTGTTTGCGACCCTTCCCTGCGGGACCGCTCTCAGTGTACTCCAGTGACCCGGGCCTGATCAACAATCGAACCATGCTTATTGTTTAACAACCACATTTAATTACGTCATGAAATTGTCATCACCTTTCTTATGTAAAATTATTTTCGTGTCCGGTTGCAACAACATTTACGTAAGTTATAATCATTATTCTTTTGTTCCGATGTGGCACTAAATCAGCATTTCTGAAACTCATTTCCTTGTTGTTATTTTTCACTGTCTATAGAACACTGAAACAAAATTAATTATATTAGTTACGTCAAAAATAATCAATATTACAATAATAACTGTATGGTAGAGCTCCAAGACTATTGCGTTGTTATATTTTAGAAATCACAATATAATGCGCTATATTTGTTTCATACTTGTGGTACACAATTTAAATAGGTTACATTCATACTCACTGTAAAAATAAAATGAACTACCAAAGCTTAACAACCGGTCGAAAATTAAACTCCAGTCATATAAACCTTTAGCTTACAATAGATACTAATCTGTTGATTGGATTGTTACTTGATAAGGATTCCCTATTTGATTGCGGCGCTGTTACAGTTTTGGTCCGATATAAAATCGTATTTATAGAAATATTGTTTCCGTCGTCGCAGCCCAAGGAGCATGTGGGGAAGGCATAAAATTTAAATTGGCTAGAATTGTCGATTTGAGTTTGTTTGCTCAGAGTATTTGATTTGTTGAAATGACGTCGGAGACGTGTTGTATTTATTGTGTAGTGTTCTCTGCCCATGGATATTGTTAAGGCACACAATGCAGCGGGCCGTTGTGCCTTGTGAAATGTTGCACGACTACTTTTTTCGTCTGGATTCTATACTCACGATACTCGTTTTTTAAGCTGCGAGCTCGAGATGTACAGGTTTATCTGTTTAAAATTTATTAACATCGAGAAACAATTTAAAACCTTTTCTTTAGACAGCCCATGAGCGATTCATGATGAATGGAAATGAATGCCATTTTATTACTTGTTTCTCGTATTCGTATGACATATTTTTATTGTTCTTCAATTTGAGATGTACTAAATTTTAGAAATCATAATTAGTTTCAGACACACATTAATAAACAAAAGAAACTATTTACTTTTCTATTTGAAAAAAATATAATAATATGTCTAACGGCCTTTATTTTTTATTTCAAACAACTGTCCTCTCTGGTCCTCTCTCAGAGATGTCTGGAAGAGATTGCTTTGTAGGTAATGATAAAACCACCTTTTTTTCCATTTCAACTAATTATGTTTTCTGATGATATTTTTTGAAATGGTAACACTTTTTCACTCATTAAGTATCTACTGGTACTTATGTTATAATCTGCGGGCAACCCTTAAACGAGAAACAGTAATTTTTCCATGTTTTTAAACAACTTATAAGCACAACAATATCATACCCAATTAGCCTTAGTACCAACAAGTAAATCTTCTTATAGAATAATGAGAAACAGCCCGTGGGACAAGATAATTTCATGTTATTGTTAATTTAATATAACTTTTATAGGAGGGCAATAATGTCCGTAATAACACGGTACATAATACTAACTATTGAATGTTTTAGAATTATCTTACACCCTGGGTTGTCTGGGCAGCTTCCTAGGTATAAGACCGCCTGCATTGTATATTTCAAAATCTTTAATTTCTTATGTATTTTTGAGTCAATTATATAAATGCTGTCATAGGTAGTGCTTTATCGATGAAAAGGTATTTGTGGTAATAATTACATTTACAAGGAATATGAAAAAAAACAGTGTCTTGAATACATTCTTTATTATACAAAGTATCGATAACGGTCCTTAATCTCTCAATGTTCTAAATAGAAGCTAATTGATATTGCATTTTAAAATATCAACGCTCTACACCGACACTCATAAAATCTATTAAACCAGTTTTTTTAGAGTAAGGTCGAACACTCTATTAATTATTATGGGATAATTACTAGTAGTAGGTATCATAGTTTAAACGGTTTAACATTGTAATACCATTTTACATTAGAGCCGTGTCTAATACTCTAGAATTGAAATTATTATAGCCTAGACTAGAACCAATAACTTAAAATATACTAGCCTGGTACAATATCTTATAAATAACTTTAAATTGCTCAAGTACTGCTTTTATAGGACTAGCAGCACACATGGATTTTATACACTTTGATTTAGAGACGCAGTCAGAAGAGTACAAGCAAACTTTTTCAATGTTTGTTTTGTCTCGGTTCGCGATATTGAACGAATCCAATCAATTTTTACACAGAGCAACACACGATTTTGTAGACATAACATTTTGATATACTCGTTTTAACTTTTAGTTTAAACAATTATAAAACTTTTATTGATTGTTCTTTGTTGACTTAATATTAAATTTTTCAGAATACTGAACAACAAACAAGATAACGTATAAGTTTACAAATAAATTGTAATGTTACATCTACACAGTATTGAATTATAGGGTGAGAAAGTAGACATGTCTTCTTCGAACATTTTTAGGTGGAGTTTATGTGGAACCAATAAACCAGAAATTGGTATACTGGTAGAATAGATAGATGGCCGCGTGGTATTGGCAGAGTTGAACAGGACCACTCCCACTCTTCCCGGGAAAAAACTTTTGTTTTCATTTCTTTAGATTCATTTTTGTGTTTAATTCTACTGGCCTAATAAATATTTATTCGTTTATAAATAATTTTTTGTGCCTGACTGTACATTTGATTAAAAATTGCTTCAAATCGAATTTAACTGACCGGGGGCGTCGACCACGGGTGCGTCGAAAACTGGGGGACTCGGCCACGGACCCATCTCAGCGTAGACCAAATACTCCACTTGCCTGTGGTAAATCAGAGGGCCGTGCTCCTGCAGTGGAGACCTGCCTGAACTGACCATGTGATGATGATTAACTACATATTGGAAATTTGATGTTATCCGTTCCAATTGTAGAAATGCTTTGGGTGAAAAAAGTGGTTGTCCTCGGTCAAAAAATACAGAATAATAAGCTGAAATCGTCAACCAATGGACACTGAAAGTGGATGTTACTAAATGGACATAGAAAGAGATTGATGATGATGATTATCTGCTTGAATTATTTTATTACCGAATAATTATCTAAATATACATATAAAAGGAGAAACTGACTGACATATCAACGCACAGTCATATCCGTAGGCACTTGAAATTTGGAACGGACGTAGCTTAGGTACCGTAGAGGTGCACTAAGAAAGGAATTCCCGAAATTCCCACGGGAACGGGAATTAGCGGGAAAATCCTTTTGTATGAAAAATCTAAACCGCCTAAGTTAGACGCATGAAAAGCATGCAGGTACCTTAGTAAACTTAAAGCTTAGTTACAACAGGATATTGCAAAATTCCCACGGGAACGGGAGTTAGCGGGAAAAAACATTTCTATGAAAAAATCTAAACCGCGTAAGATAGATAAAGGGGGTAAAACTGAATCCACGCGTAGGTACCTACGAAGTCGCGGGCGGCCGCTAGTCTTTTCTAAAGTTACAGGGGTAAGCTCGGAGTCTGTACCCAGAACAACGACTATACCATAAATCATTATCTGACCATGATTTTCTTATACAAGCGTTTTTACTTTTATTGTATGTCTTTCTCCATTAGGTACATAATTTTCCCGTCATAACTTCATTTTCCTTGGTGCCCGTTCGCAAGCCCGATATTTTATGTTTCTTTTGTTTGTCTGTTTATGAATCTAATAAAATGTTTTATGTGTCCTACATTACCCAATGTACAAATCAAAACAAGGACTTATGTTTTGATTCAATATCATACAAAAATAACAAAATATGCTCTATTGGACGCTGCAACGAAAACAATTTTTATTCCGAGAAAAGAAACATTAACTTAACATACAACCTACCTACATGTCAGTGTAAATTAATATTTCACTTAAAAGAAAACTCATAACATAATACATTCTGAAGCTAAAAGAGAGTATAAAAACATAATTAATTACAAAACAAAAAGCTCTTAAAAGCTTTCCTTTTCAAGCGCGAGTTGGGGTGGCGCCCCTCTGTTATTATACCTACAAGTACCGCACTAAAATTCATTATTTTGGTATATGTTGTATTAAAACTTATTGTTGCAAATTTAAGAATCTTTTTCAATCTAAAGCCTTACAAATTGATGCTAGTAAATGAATTCCTCTTACTAATACGAGTACCTAGATCAATTCCACTAAATAACTACTTACCTACTTACTCGTACATGATTGCAGACTATAATTTAGTAAGTTTTTGTCGTATTTATTAGGAATGGCATCTACCTAGAGAAGATCTATGTAATGTAACCTCCTAGGTTTCAAAACAATTTCAGAGAAGATTTTACAGCATACTTAGCAAGCAACTCGTGCCATTGTCTAAATGTTACAGGTCATGTATAAATGTATGCCTTTTCATTTTAATTTAGCATATTTTAAAAATCCTTTCTTGCACCTGCTCGTACGTCTTAAAATAGCTTAGCCCTATCGCCGCTTCAGAATCTAGCTTAGATACGTATCGACTGGTTCTAAGAAAATGGAAATAGGTTCCAGTGTTTTACATATTTAAACAAAAATATCTTTAGGCAATGGTTACAAAAATGCTCCAACAGATTTAATTTTGTGACACTGTCCCCAATCATAAATGTAATAACTCTGCCATAATTGACTCGGATTTTATAAATAATATGATCATGAAGTCTTATAAATATCACTTCAATCGGAACATGAAATCAACCAAATAGTATTGCTAATACTCGTAAAGTAAGAAATATTTAGGCCACAAAATTGAAACACAAATTGATTCATTTGATGGCAACCCACAAGTCGATATCGGTGCAGGGGTGAAGGGTAGTGATGAAACGGATAGTTGTTTGGCCGGATACCGGATACCGGATATCCGGCCAGCTGCTAGGCCGGATAGCCGGATATCCGGCGGCCGGATAGTTGGCCCATTGTCTCGTTGCATGTCGTGACGAGTTTAGCGCCGCACAGGTGTTTCGAACGCGATCAGTGGGTCTATTAGTAGACTAGACTAGTCACACTTTTCGAAAATCGAATTCATCCGAATAGAATGTCAGATTTTGCCACCTGTCTAGGGGGCACATTAATTCGGGCGATTTTGGTTGCCATCGTGAGTGTGTGATTGAATAGCGAAAATTTATTTGGCAATATTTTGAAATGAACAGATATTTACCATTTATGTATTCGTCATTAGAGAGAATAGCTCAGAAAAAGAAATTAGTTTTTTGAAAGGCCTTTTAATATGGCTTTTTTGTAACTTTTTGGACTTTAAATAAAAGCCGTCATTATTATAAGTCATTTTATTGATATTTACCCCAAAGATTTAATGTATTTCATTTTATTAATAGGAAATTTTCGTAGTTTTTTAATATCCGGTATCCGGCCGGATAGTGAGTTACTATCCGGTATCCGGCCGGATAGTAAATTTAGGCCGGATATCCGGCCTACCGGATAGTTACCGGATATCCGTTTCATCTCTAGTGAAGGGGATTTTTATAGCCTGGGGCCGACGGGTAGATTTAATTGATTCAGTTACTTTCAAGTTCCTGAAATTATGAAATATGTAATCTAGTTTTTGATCTCGTGTCTAGTGTTGCTTTTGGTTGAAAATTTAATTAAAATTACTGACCTCAATGATAATTGGTATCGACTTTCATAATCTCGAAAAGAGAGATATCTAGTACCTATAATTCGAAGGTTCCATTGACATTTATGATTTTAATTACTTTCTCATTATATCCCAGATGATGCATTATATTAAATAAATTATTTAAAGAACGTAAAAATCATGAGGCCAGTCACCGAGACGCTGGACCACATATTCTACGAGGTATTAATAACGCGGGCAAATATAAACCGCAATAGTTGGAATTAAATTGTTCAGGAAATCCACAATCTTACTAAAAATCTACAGATTCGTAAATAGGCTCATCGGTAATACCTAATTAGTTCTGATGTCAAACCATTAACATTCAGGTAGGTACAAAACTTCGTTAGCTTATTTATTCATAACCTCTTTTTGTTTTCGTTACCCCTTTTACGACAGAATGACGACATCGCGAGCGCGATATCGATCTGCCGTACCATTGTTTGACATGTTATTTTCCCTCATCTATGAGGCGCCTATAAATGAATCTCATAACCCATTTTAAAACAAACTCCATCTTAATTAACCTTTAGAGGACCTAAAGCTAGGTATCGCATCATCACAATAATTAATTTAATAATCTCATAAAGCGGCTAGTGAATGAATAATTTAATATTAAAACGGGTTATAAAGAGACTCAGCCGGGGGAACTTCGCGCAAAGAATGCGAGTCCCAAAGTTGTTATTAGATTTATTTTGGGAAATGTTTGTTTGAATTTTTTCAGTTTGTAAATTGGAGTAAAATGAAGGAGCGTCCCGGTCCTGCCGCGGGACGGAGCGGAGAATAACACATGGGGTGCAGCGAAGGGTGCGCGCGCGGGGCGGCCCACTGAAAAGTGCGCGGGTGGGGCTGAACAAACTCGCGGGGACTTACAACTGGGGCCGTGAGTTTTCCCTATTTTCTTTTCATTTCAAATTGATATTTTAATGACGTTTTTATTACTGTGTAGGCTTTTAATTAATTAGAACGGTGAAATTTGTTTCAATATCTATGTGACCTCCTTTACTAAGTGGGTTTCGGTTGTATTAAGCTTAAATTGCTCTTAAATTATGAAGTAACAATACAACCAACATACCAATTTCTATCTATAATTGGTTATTGGATCCAATCAAAAATCGAAAGAAGTCATATTACCAAAACAGTTTTAGTCAGTTAACTTAAAAGACTTGGTCACGAAAAATCCCGTGTAACAAATAAATAAGCTTACCTCATTTTTAAATTATAGCTCTTGTCAAAATAAAACATAAAACCAACACATAACTAGTTGTTAAAACACAATGCATTACAGATAAGAGTGTGCGATAGAAAGTGTGTCACATTCACGTTCGAATGAAGACGCATCCGGTCGTAAATCTTACGTAAAGTATTCACGATAAGTAAAAAAGTAGTAATAAATGAATAAGAAAAACACGGATTTTCCGCGGCCGCAGTTGAACGTCCCTCCAGCATGTACTCTCAAATAGGGGAACAAGCATTTTAGCATTACCCCCGTGCACAACTCTTCCCGCGGGGGAGGGGGTGGGCCCACGGCGACGTAAAAATCAATATGCTGGAGTTGTTAAATCACGCTTATAAACGAGTACTCGTCTTCGTTTCATTTCTCAAATTGTTCGAGTACATGTATTAATGTAGTTTTCATTTGGGTTTTTGAACAAGTTGTAGTGGAATGTCTCTTTTCAACTAAGGCGGTCAGTTCGCTGCCTTAATCAAGACAATGATGAATGTTTTCATTTTTAAAAGTTCCTCCTAATCTCCCTTGACCTTGAAACATGAAACACGATGCTTTAGACAAAACAGGGCGAGCGGACCGGACGGAGTGCGAGCGAGCCCCGCGCTCGCCGAGGCGACCGGATTTGAAGAGGGATGAAAGTCCCTCTCCTGGCTTGAAAAACGAAGTTTAGAGATTATTTTGTCAACCCTATTAAGTTAGTTTGAACTATCAACCTTTATTTGTTTTGTTATAACCAAAAAAGTAACAAGTTTTGATAAAAAAATAAGATAGTCAATGTACTTTTATCATGATGACTCTACCAATATTAATAAAAATGTTATGGTGCTGGTAAGACATTTTCATTTACCCTTATAAATCCATACTTGGGAGGGCACGACGCGGATGTCGAGCCATGTTTAGTATGGACTCTCTTAAAGTCTATCACCAGGTTTATTACCTCAGTTAAATTGACACACTCTAGGTACTCTTACTTGCTTAGACAGTAGAGTAATATTTTGTTAATGTTTTTCCAATATTTGATACCTACTTACCGTATCTGTAAAGAAAAACTGCCTATTATAAAAATCAAAGCTCACAATTTCATACGAAAATTTCCCAGACCCTATCTCAAACTGATTTTCCTATTCATTTATTTACATAAATCAAAACACATACGAATCTAAAATTACACGAATAAAAATTTCGAATGTCAACTAAACCGCAGACAGCGAGCCTTTTAATATTTGATCAAAAACCAAAATAGTATAGCCACGATATGGCGCGGGTCGTCCAATAGCAGATACAGTCAGCCCTTTGATCTCATTAATCGAGCCGACGGAATTAATTAAAAAAGGTCACTGCGATATAGAAACAATAGCTTTCACTCTCCCTCACCCCCCTTTCAGGGCATGCGAGCAAATAACATTTTTTAAATAGTCGTACATCGAAACGCAAATATTTTAAGCATTCCGTTTTGTTTTCGGCCGTGTATGATCAAATTTGTGGGATTTGGAGGAAGTGACTCTATATTGTAATCGTCATGGGCCACGTTTAACACTTGTGAGTGATGGTTCATAAAGTAGACACAACAGGGTTGTGATCTCAATTGTTATAAGAACCCATACGGAAGAAGAAAAAGAAAAATTTCTTCAGCTATAAAGATATAATTCTCTATAGGAAAAGAAAAAGTCCCTAAAATGTCTTTAAATTAGTAACCATTTAAATTCTTTAAATTAATAAAAATGTTAGTGTATGTTAAAATACTTCCCTCAAAAATAGATCGCAACCCCTTTGGGAACTCTGCATTCTCCTGCATGAAAACTGCAAATAAAATATTTCCCCTATCCAGAAAGCATCTGTGGGTGTCAAACGTCAAGTTAAGAAAAGATCATCTTTTCTTACATTATCTATTTTGAAAATATCGTCTAGCTAGCTTTAAGAGTACGATAAGTAACATCTCTATAGAACCCAACCATTGTACAGCGGAACCAGGACAATTTAATCTGGTCTTGGGACCCCGCAGCGGCGTAACCCCTATCTTTATTGAGGCTATAAGTTGATTCGATCACACAGTTAATCAGGTACTGTTTACAAAGCCAATTCTGAGAAAGCATTTTCTGATGATTACCTAGGTACTTATAAAAATATCTATTATCTTTAGTAAGTTATATAAACGTGAAACTATAAAAATTTCCTTGTAGTTATATTTGTTATTTATTTGTTAGAATTACATATTACTAAGGAGATTCACTGAAATCTTAATCATTTGAATTAGGCCCAAGGTTTAAGTAGTAAAGGCAACATCCTTACACGAATATTTAAAATATTAAAATATATTTAAAAACACAATAAAATATATTTAAATACATGTTTCTGGTTATTTTGAAAATAACGTAGAATATTTACTAACTTTTAGCGAGTCAAGTCGAAGAAGCTAGAATCTTCTTAATTAAACTACGAGTAAACAAACCTGGAAAAAAATTGGAAAATAGTATATTACTGGAAAAATAGCGAGGTCAAGTATATCATTAAATTAGGCTCTGTTTAAATATAAAAAATCTTATTCTACGACATATTAAATTAGAAAATTCTAAAATGGATTTATCAACCGACTTCAAAAAAAGGAGGAGGTTCTCAATTCGACCCGTATGTTTTTTTTTTTTTTTTTTTTTTTTTTTTAAGTATCAATCATGGTATACCTACATAAATATTAATTCGTCCTAATAAATAAGTAGGTTATTAGTAATTATTTTTCTACTTTTTAATGTAGGTTTTTTGGAGTCGGTTTTCTCTTACCTCTACCAGACAGAATAACATGGAAATTAATTAAAATTCGTGAAAATAAATTAAGTTAGTAATTATTTCTCTACGTTATGAATAGAGCGTTAATTAATTTATAAAGCGTTGAACCACATCACCAAATCACAGTTCCTTGGATTATATTAAGCGATGTGTTTGTTCTGTTAATTAATTTAGATTCTCTTTACAACTGGTTTGTTTGTTTAAGAGCTAGAATAAGCCATCAGGCTAGCGAAGACATAGAGTTGTTTCCCGGAAGAATTATATTTCATTACGTCGATAAAACGTAATACTACAACATATTTATTTATTTATTCAAAATCTTTATTGCACACATAATAAACAGTGGCACAACAGGCGAGCTTAATGCCATGTGGCATTCTCTTCCAGCAAACCAGAAAATTAGACAAAACAGAGAATTTAAGTAGGCGGTGCAAAATAGTACAAAATACATAAAATGTATACTAATATAATACATAAAATAATAAAATAGTAACAGTAACTGGGATTTATCAGAAAGCTGGTAAAATCACATGTACTTACATGAATCTAGTTAAATACATAAATATAGGAACAATCCCATTTCACTATCATAACGGATATTTGCGTTTTTTTTAAACCGTCCAAGTGCGAGCCGGACTCGAACACCGAAGGTTCCGTACAAACTTGTAGGTAGTTTATTCCTGAAATTAAGATGTACGAGCAAAAAACGGCAAAAAAATCACGTTTGTTGTATGGGTTTATTTTATTCTGTTGTGTTTGTTGTTATAGCGGCAAAAGAAATACATCATACACAAAATTTTCAACTGTCTATCACGTTTCATGAATCATGACAGACGGACAGTGGATAGTAATAGGGTCTCGTTTTCCCATTGGGTACGGGACCCTAAAAATGGACAGAACTATAAATAGAATAAAAGTCTTATGAATAGTCTAAAAAAATATAAATAATAAAAAAAACAGAAAACAAAATCTAAATTCCTTAATAATACAAGCTGTTTTTCTACTAATTCTATTCTTAGAAACAGGTGCTCAAATCAAATAATAAGATGTATCCGAGTCAATAGAATATTTAATTCTTCACTAGAATATGACATGCCACACATATTATTCTTGTTTTTCATCCCAATTGTGGCCCTCATAATAATCTTTTATTTTACCACCACGATTGTAGTACGTGTACCTTAATAAGAACATAGTGTGGTCAGCCATTCTAATTTATTTAAATACTTTCTTTCGTTACTATCTAATTAGCGTTTTGTGGTGATGGTAGATCCTATTGAGGTTACAGCCGTTACGAACTGCTAATGTTGGAAGATAAAAAGTCGTTTAGCGTCTGGACAAGCTGTAAATTATATTTGCTTAACTGTAAGTGTCATAACTGTTCGTAAGGCTACTTAAATCGTGGTGTTGTTATATCAAGTATTTTGAACTCAAAATGTAAGCGACGTAGCAACAACCATTCTAACGTTTTAAAGGGGTTTTAGCTACAATTAACATGACTTGTAATTATGACAATAACATAATTCTAATCGTAAACTTATTCTAATATTACGTACCTCTTACTTGAAGAAAACTTCGTGAAATATCATAATTTTAGGATTTTCATTATATGTATACCTCAGAATTATAAACAAAATAATAACCACAAGCTAATTTGTATTCCATTCTATGAACCAATCAAATTGTTTTGTAAATAGTTTATCGTGAAATATTTTTGCCAAATGAAACATTTGGCAAAACATACTTTGCCAGACAATAATTTGCTAAACAATAGTATACCAAAAACGACATTTGCGAATTAAAAGTTTGCAATAAGTTGTTTTGCCAAATGAGAATTTGCCAAATGAAAATTTGCGAAACGTTGTTTGCGATGTGATAATTTGGGAAACGTTTTTTGGCCAAACATTAGTAATCCTAATTATTAAGTACGTTTTCCATCAAAACATCGTGCGCTGGAAGCTGTGGCTGGAAGTCAATATTCAATTAATATGCAGGAAATCATAATTAATTCAAACGAATATAACGAATAAGGCACCCTTACTACATAAAAACATGAGTTTATTTATGGTATGAGAGTGAAAGTTAGTATAGGGCGAGAGTATGTATTAAACAAGGAAGGTACAGATACATTAAGGTAAATACTGGAGTATCTTATATTAGTTGTAATAGGTGCTATTTTCCAATTAAAATGTATAGTCTGATGTGCTATTGCTGTACAAGCATCAGCAGGTCAACCTGTCTTCAAAATTTGGGATAATGGATTTTGTACTTTAAGGATGTGGTCTTAAGGTTCAAAATTATTTGAAGAAATGATATTTTGTGGTAGGTTAATGAGCTCCATGCATATTGCATATTAATTAATAATAGCCCAGGACATGAAAGTAGCAAGATCGGATTCCTTAGTAAACCAAAATCTGAAAATCTTACCGATTTTAAAAAAGATTAAAAAATTCAAGAAAAATTCCATTGGCTACATCAAACGACTAACCATATTATTATTATGTTAACGGTTTCCGCTGCTATGGCAGACGCGGAAAAATTCCTTGAGGCAAAAAAGGGAATTCTTGCACTTACTTTTAAGGTTTGCAGTTAATGCATTTTCAAATAAATAAGGCTACATCATCATTTTTCTCCTATACGTCGACTGTATCATCAAGTTGTCTTCATTTTTAGTCCACATGGACATTTCTAGAAAGATATTAATTAGAGATGAAACGGATAGTTGTTTGGCCGGATACCGGATACCGGATATCCGGCCAGCTGCTAGGCCGGATAGCCGGATATCCGGCGGCCGGATAGTTGGCCCATTGTGTCGTTGCATGTCGTGACGAGTATAGCGCCGCACAGGTGCTTTGAACAGTTTGAACGCGATCAGTGGGTCTATTAGTACACTAGACTAGTCACACTTTTCGAAAATCGAATCCGTCCGAATAGAATATCAGATTTTGCCACTTGTCTAGGGGGCAGATCAATTCAATTTCGGTTGCAATCGTGAGTGTGTGATTAAATAGCGAAAATTTAATTAGTTGCATCATGTCATCAGACCTTCAGTGAAAAAAATCGCCTATTTTATTTAGCAATTTTTCGACATCAACAGATATTTACTATTTATGTATTCGTCATTTGAGTGAATAGCCCAGAAAAAGAAATTAGGTTTGAAAGGCCTTAATATGGCTTTTTTGTAACTTTTTGGACTTTAAATAAAAGCCGTCATTATTGTAAGCCATTTTATTGATATTTACCTCAAAGATTAATGTATTTCATTTTATTAAGGGACAATATTATTTGATCCTCTAAAAACTAATTGATCTTTTTTGTATGTGCACTATTAAAAATAAATGATGTTTTTTATTATATTTTATCTTTATATTAATTATTGGGTCTATATTAGTTGATCTACGGATAAATTATGAATGATCTTCATTAAAGGTAACATAATATTTATGTTTAACATACTCTTTTAATATTTGGTAAACAAAAATAATATTTGATCCTCTTTTTTAGTTATTGATCTTTAATTTTGTCAATTTGATGATTTTTATATCAAGTTTGCCTTTTAATATTGATCACCTAATAAATACATTTCGATCTATGTATAACTTAACTTTAAAATATATTTGACCTAACAAAAAATATTATTGGTTAATATTTTTAATTAAAAAATATCTTTTAATTTACGCGGTACTTTACGGTTGAGTGACAGTCGTCCGTCATTGGTTACTGAGTTGGCCAAGGGCTTAGCGGCCAATAAGCAAGCAGAATGGTACATTGCCATGTTTGTTTAAATTACAAGCTTTGCTTAGTTTGGGACTAGAGGCGCTATGTAAAATAATTTCTTACTTCTGACATCCCTGAACCCGACATCATAATTTTTACCTCTTTATTTTTTTCAAATCGCAAGGTTGATTTTCTCTTAGTATACCGATCTCGACCGTGATCAGTGACCATAAAGTCATCTGTCAACGGGTCGATTAGACACGATAAAAGCACTAAACGATATTTGTTTACTTTTAGTGCGACATCGGGTCGTAAGGACCTGATAAGTTTTTTTTTTCCAAATATTTACTGTGTTTGATGAAACTATTGCAAAACCATATTTATCTTTCGTACTACTGAAAAGACCGAATATATCCATCCCGCACCAACGCATCCAGCACCTAAGGTCAATTCGACCCGATAACGCAGTGTGAACGTGTTAAGTATGCTTTTTTAATAAAAAAAAATCTTTGAACATCAAGTGCCTTTAAATAGTTTCCATCCTTTGACTACAACTTAATAAAAATAAGTACCATAACATAATTATTTTGAAGATTATTTGATATAGACAAAAAATAATTTATACAAATCGAATTATTTAAAAAAGTATCACAATATTGAATATTTGGTGCTCATTTCTTTTATTTTTGAGGACCAACAAGTAACGATCAGATATAATTTTTACATCTCAAATTTTTTTTGCGTAGTTCAAAAGAGGTTAATATATCGATCGATTTCATTTATTTTATGTCTCAAAGAAAGAGGATCAATCATTAAAATAGATGACCATTTAGATTTTTTTATTTGCCGTTTTTGCTAATTTAAAAAGATCATTTAAATACATGCCTTTTATTAATAGGAAATTGTCGTAGTTATTTAATATCCGGTATCCGGCCGGATAGTGAGTTACTATCCGGTATCCGGCCGAATAGTAAATTTAGGCCGGATATCCGGCCTACCGGATAGTTACCGGATATCCGTTTCATCTCTAATATTAATTCAGGATTTCAAAACAAAGTGAATTAAGCAGTTGAAATACAGTTTTTTCATACTGTTAAACTGCAAATATAAGTTTCTAATGGCTTAATTTTTTATAGCTTTAGGGCCAAATACTAGTATTCGAGATATTTTTTAAGATAAATAATTAATTATGCTATTAGCTTAATAAATAATTGTAAGAGGTAATAAAAGACTAACTATACTTTATTTATAAAAACGACGATACAAAGTGAGTATAGAGTAAAATATTAAATACGTTTAAACAGCCAGCTTACCAGAGAATTTCATTAATGTAATCATTCCAATTGATGAGATGAGCGAGATTAACTACCAAAAAAATTTAAAAAAAATAATAATTTAACCAAAAAGGAAAGTTTGTTCAATATATGTTATTATCGCGATAAAACATGAAATAGTTACCTAAAAGTAAAAAGTAATATTACTTGTCCCGTTAAAGTGGGTCACCCCCTCACCCCCGGGGCCCTCCCCGGCGCCGTCTCTCGCCCCCCGCGCCCCCTCCCCCACACCACCCCCAACATTCATTGTGCCGCAATATATTTCTTTTTATGTGCAAACAGAAAAGTCATTTATTTAAATTTTCTCACGAATTCGCATCGCAATTTTATTTTATTATATTATCTGTATCGCATTTAGAGTGCTCCGTATGTAGCTACTACATCGTTTTATCACTCGTTCCCTTTACTTGGGATTGAATACTCAATGGTCTGGACGTAATTACTAATTGATGATAAATATTGGAAGTGATCAAAAGTAAGTTCAAAGCTCATTTATATTTAACTAGATATAGATATCGTAGTTAATCCCATTTATGTTTCGAGCTAATCTACGTCGACGTCATTGCCGTGTCCTCAAATAATTAAATTGAGAGCCCTCGACGTAGTAGAAATGATATTTAACTCGATTGCGCGACAAAGATCACAATTTCCGTCTCTAGACTACGGAAAATTTAAGATATATTACACAAACAACGTATATACTGTACTTCGCACAGTTAGGTGCTTCATAATTTATGTAATGAACGTAGTAGCAAAGGAGGTACGTAATATCAAATGAGTAAATAAATATAAGAGTCACTTTTAATATGGACCTCGGATTTTATATTAGACTTTACAAATATTTTGAACTATTACTGAGTACTTAACTAACCTTCGTCGGGGTCACTTTAACTAAAAAAGCAATTAACCGGGGCTATAGTGAATGTGTATTTAAGAAAGTCTTGCCTTTGAAAAAATCTTACATGTTGTTAAATCACAATCTTATACTTAACTACTATAACGGTCNAGGAGCTTCTGCGGCGCTGGGAGCGGGAGTTGGTGGACTGCCGCTATGGCGTGAGAACCATAGAGGCGATCCGCCCGGTCCTGGACCAGTGGGTGCATCGGAGGCACGGCTTCCTCACCTATCGTCTGGTGCAGGTGCTAACCGGACACGGATGCTTCGGTTGGTACCTGCATCTGATCGGTAGAGAGCCGAGCCCTGAATGTCACGAGTGCGGCGCTGCGGAAGATACGGCTCAGCACACCCTTGAGGTGTGCCCAGCATGGGTCCAGCAGCGCCGGGCTCTGACTGCGGTGACTGGTCCGGACCTCGCGCTCCCCAGCGTCGTGGTTGCGATGCTCCTGGGCGAGAGCGCGTGGAACGCCATGGTCTCCTTCTGCGAAGAGGTGATGTTGCAGAAGGAGACCGCGGAACGGGCTAGGGAAGTAGATCCCGAAGCCCACGCGCTCCGGCGCAGACGGCCGGGGGGAAGAAGGAGGAGATTCGCTCGCCTCCTTCCGCCTCCCTAGGTGAGACCAGTGGGTGTTAGGCCGGGGGGCCCATCACCCACATTGCACGGTCCCACCCTGTCTGGGGGGGTCTGCCAGTGTACCGGCAGACCCCCTCTTTAGCGCGGGAGGCCCGGCAAAGGCTGGGCCATGCGTCGGCACGGCGTGGTCTGAATCTGTAGGACCCCACGTCGTGCCAGTAAAACGCAGAGGGTGCACCGCAGGTTTTTAGTGGGTATACTTGTCGGGTGACAGCCGCTATTGCTGCCACCCGACAAGGGAGTCCCACATAACCCGTCGCTTCCCCCGAGGCGGCGGGTATACGCAAAGTATTTTCCTGCGCAAAAAAAAAAAAAAAAAAAAGGTAAGCAACTACTTCTGTCCTTAAAGCGATCGCGAAATTAATAATCCACGAATGTTACTTCGAGGTTACAAATTCGTATGAGATTCGAAATCAAAACTACGTTTCCATAACTGTAGATAATATAACTTTTTCTGTCGAGTTTGAATTAATAACATCACATACATCTTCTATACTTACGAGCAAAACTGGTACCATTTTTAATTTTATCTTCATAGTCGTTTAGCTACAAAGATTACTCAAAACGAATGGGGTGATTCCATACTTTTGCTCGCGAGTGTATTATTTATCTAAAGGACTCAAGACAGTAATCAAAAGCTGTCGCGAATTTAGCCCTGATTATATTGAACAATATCGACAAACAGAAGAAACAGAATGCCCAAACAACTGCACGCATAGGAAAGTTGGATGAATGCTACTGACTGACAATACCACTCTTGTAGCGAAGTTTTGGGTTGACACTGTACAGGTTTAAAGAAGAAGCTTTTTTATTATTGATCATTGATCAATCAAACTGAATGTCTCTTACCGATAATTCTCCAAAGGAGGTCTGGTAGGGCTCCTTGGGTCGCCCGACTTGGGCCTGGTGGGCAGAGGCGGCGCGGACTTCACCATGGCGGCATCTTCCACCATCGAACAGTCGCGGTTGTCGCCGCCCACGCTGTGAGACATCACGCTCGGCTCCGACGAGTCTTCTAGTGAGTACTGAAGGAACAAATGATTGGGAATTTACAAATTAACATAATCATTTATTAGCCTCCCAATGGCAAAGTCCATTGAAAATGATCTCACTTTTGCACATTGTTTAGTTACTATTTCCCAAATAAAAAACTATAAATTTTGTTCAATGGTCGAAATGTAGAGTAGTTCCGTATTTATTTACCCAAATAATATACCTAAACCAATTTATTAAAGACTAGCTTTCCGCCCGCGGCTTCGCACGCGTGAAATTTCGTTTGTCACAGATCGTCATAAATTATAGCCTATATGTTATTCTGGATTATGAACAATAATACTGTAAAGTTTCATCAAAATCCATTCAGTGGTTTTTGAGCCTATTCATTACAAACATACAAAATAGGTACAAATCTTTCCTCTTTATAATATTAGTATAGATTTAATAAAAAGTTATATTTTAAAGGAATTCAAAGGAACAGCACTATTTAGCCTGTTTTATTACATACATCGCATCGTCATTCATTGTAAGACACATAAATTAATTTATTTTCAGATAGATTTCAGCATTTTCAGCATATTATGGTACCAACTCATATCAAAGTAATATGTATATTTTACTCATGCATATTATTGTATACTTACTATAGGTTTGTTGTAAAGATGTCCATCTTCATAATAGTTGTCACTCTGTTGTATACTTTGAGATCGTTTATCCAGATTAGGTACAGGTGGTAATGGAGTACTGAAAAGAAAACAAAGTATAACTCTAAAATCTAACATCATCATGACATGCGTACATCGAGGTAAACCATGTAGTTATCACTCAGAAGCCGCTAGTCATAAGAATACTCTGTATATTGATTTAATGGCAATAAACATTTTATTATTATTTTTATTTGATGATCGATTTGACATCTCGATTATCACTTACTTTACGATGCTTTCAGAGAGTTGTCTACGTGCACGAGCCAACCCTGGCCCCAGGTTTTGCCGTAGTTGGTTGAACCTTTCCACCAATCGCCTGCAAGAAAGAATATGAATGAATGTAAGACCAAGAACGCACTTTAACGCCTTCAGATTAAGTACATGCAAATATTTCGAGGGTAAAAACTGAGTAGTGTTACTTTCTAAGGGGTTTTTGAACAATATTTCACTATTTTGACATGTGCATAACTTGCAAGTCGAAACTATGTGTTGGCTTGAATTTAACTAATTAATCTACAGCCAAAACTTGCTTCACTGGACCGTAGCTAGACTGTCCAATAAGCGTTACATTTCTACTAGTCCAGCCGATACTATAAACCGCATCTGGTGATGCGAACCTAGTTTAGCTTTAAAGCTTATTCTTATGTAGCAACTTACCTCTGACATTCTCCGTCGCTATTCTGCCATGTAAAGTCAGGCAGGCGTCCACCACAGCCAACTGAGACGCCACAAGCCGCCTTAGCTTGGCAGCGGCCGCGGCCTCTCTTGGCGTGGCGTTTCTACTGAACTCTCCAGTAAGAATTGCAACCTACTGACGTGAATATTGCGTAAAGTAACTTACCTATGCAGTGGCTTGACTTCTTCCGGCGCCAGTCTGCCATGCAATGTCAGGCAGGCGTCCACCACAGCCAACTGAGACGCCACATGCCTCCGTAACTTGGCAGCGGCCGCGGCTTCTCTCAGTGTAAAATTGCAGCTTACTGACGCGAATCTTGTGAATAGTAACTTACCTATGCAGTGGCTTGACTTCTTCTGGCGCTAGTCTGCCATGTAAAGTTAGGCACGCGTCCACTATTACAGTTAACTGAGACGCCACAAGCCGCCTTAACTTGACAGCGGCCGCGGCCTCTCTCGGCGTGGCGTTTCTACTAAACTCCAATGAGAATTGGAGCTTATTGACGCAAATCTTGAGCAGTAACTTACCTATGCAGAGGCTTGACTTCTTCCGGCGCTAGTCTGCCATGCAATGTCAGGCAGGCGTCTACCACAGCCAACTGAGACGCCACAAGTCGCTTTAGCTTGGCAGCGGCCGCGGCCTCTCTTGGCGTGGCGTTTCTACTGAACTCTCCAGTAAGAATTGCAACCTACTGACGCGAATATTGCGTATAGTAACTTACCTATGCAGTGGCTTGACTTCTTCTGGCGCTAGTCTGCCATGCAATGTTAGGCAGGCGTCCACAACTGCCAACTGAGACGCCACAAGCCGCCTTAACTTGGCAGCGGCCGCGGCTTCTCTCGGCGTGAAAATTGCAGCCTACTGACCCGAATCTTGTGAATAGTAACTTACCTATGCAGTGGTTTAACTTCCTCCGGCGCCAGTCTGCCATGCAATGTCAGGCAGGCGTCCACAACTGCCAACTGAGACGCCACAAGCCTCCGTAACTTAGCAGCGGCCGCAGCCTCTCTCGGCGTGGCGTTCCTACTGAACTCTCCAGTAAGGAAAGCCTGCTCATATTTGGTTATTCCGCCTTGGACGTTCGCATCGATGGTGCCTTGCAACCGCATAGAGAATGGATTTATGTTGCGAGTGGGGTCTGCAGTGTACTGGGAAATTAGACTGCGTAGTTCGCGCTCGGTTGCTTCCATTGTCTCGCATGCGAACTGTGGGAATAATATAAGAATTTATGTAAAGCCTGTAGCGAATAGAAAAGTGTAGTAAAACAAAAGTTGTTATTTTTTGTCATAATGTGAAACTTGATGTGGTGTAGTCAGTCACAACTTGGCAACAAAAATGTGTAGACTGGGTGCTCATAATCACATCAATTGTTTTAATTAACTTACTTCGACTGGCGGAATCTCTTCAACGGACCTCGACACCACTTCTGACCAACGCAGTATGCCAGGCAGAGTATTTTCTGTGACTAACGTAGTTCGTTCAATCCAGAGACTCTGAAAATACAAAGAATATTGAATTATAAGCAAATCCTCTTTTTGAATTTTGTAGCAGGCAACCGCAAGTCGTGTTTTCGACGTAATGTTTGGGGTAGCTCTTTACTCCTGTAAAGTATAGTCGTATATCTTAAACTAGCTTTCCGCCCGCGGCTTCGCCCGCGTGGAATTTTGTCTGTCACAGAAAAACTTTATCGCGCGCGTCCCTGTTTCAAAAACCGGGATAAAAACTATCCTATGTTCTTTCCCGGGACTCAAACTATCTCTATGCCAAATTTCATCAAAATCGGTTGCGAGGTTTAAGCGGGAAAGCGTAACAGACAGACAGACAGACAGACAGACAGAGTTACTTTCGCATTTATAATATTAGTTGGGATTCCATATCTAACAATAGTCTATGGTCATTGGTTACTAATTCACTAAGGTCGGGCGCCCCGTTGGGCCACGTGGCTTCGTGTCTATGGTCCCTGGCAGTAGTCTACGGTACCTTGAACTCGTTGTCCTTGTCTATGGGCGGCTTGTGGAGCGGCCGGTCGCACAGGAAGGTGTCGACGTCGTTGGTGCCGTAGAAGCGCTTGAGCTGGTCGGGCGCGCCGTTGGGCCACGTGGCCTCGTGTCTATGGTCCCTGGCAGTAGTCTACGGTACCTTGAACTCGTTGTCCTTGTCTATGGGCGGCTTGTGGAGCGGCCGGTCGCACAGGAAGGTGTCGACGTCGTTGGTGCCGTAGAAGCGCTTGAGCTGGTCGGGCGCGCCGTTAGGCCACGTGCGCCTTTTTGCTACCGGCTTTACGTTGCAGATTTGGATGTCTAAAAGCAATAACAACTCAGTTAACCAATAATTCGATCCTTTTTTGGGAATGATAATTACTAAAAGAAGCCTTCTGACCTAGGAGACGTTCGGCTAGAAGCTTAGACTAAACGCATCTAAAATCCGTAAAGATTAATCAACACATACTCTAATGATTTCAGTTTCATATTATGCTAAATCTTAATTCAAAGGGAATACTGATTATTTCATTTCAACAAACGATAAATTGAATCTTTTACCTATTATGTGAATGTAGCCACTATGCGTCATATAATGTGCTGTCGTCTGTACAGCATCGGCGTGTATTGTCGTGGTTATTCGTGCATTAAAATTCTAGTCCTCGGGGTCGTTTAAACCACAAATGTTCACGTGAAATAATCATTTTTACTCACATTGTGTATCAGAAGCGATGATGGACTCGTCTGGTGGCGTGTTGCGCATGAGAATGTGCGCAGAGACATATTCCGCTTGCAGACGCTGCGTGAACGCTCCGATGCGCTCGTAGTCTTGGCCGCGGTACACAAACTGTTTATTCTGCAATACAAATCCGTTCTAAAAAATATATCCTACACAGAGTATACCATAAATGAGTAAGTGGCATTCTTCATATTCGATTCTTCAAGCTAAACTGAAGCGGATTTATGGCGTTTAATTACATTCAGACATCAGTAGATAGCTCAATACAAACAAATAGTCTTACAGCAGGATTAGGTATTTTAAAATGGTAATGTGAAAACGGAATCATCGCTAAACATTTATAAGCATGATGCACTTCGTGCTAACTCCGCAGACACAAAGATCAAAGTTTCACTTCGTAGAGCATTGCTAGCTCTGCAGGCACAAAGATCGTAGTCGTGAAGACACATGTTCTTACGTTACCTCACTAGACTTATCCTTACAAACTACACTTACTCTCACAAACAACGGACAGACTTTCCCATAGAAGCCCACTCTAAAGTACTCCGGATCGGGCCTCAGTTGTTCCAGCACGGAGTCTAAGAAAGTCGCGTGAGTGCGTAGACAGTGAGCCAAACGCGCGTAGTCGCAAAGCTTCACTTCGTAGAGCGTTGCTAGCTCCAAAGATTGTAGACACAGTAATCATATGTTAATACACGTATCTCATAAGACTTACCCTCACAAACAACGGGCATCCTTTCCCATAGAAGCCCACTCTAAAGTACTCCGGCTCGGGCCTCAGTTGTTCCAGCACAGAGTCTAAGAACGTGGCGTGCGTCCTGAGGCAGTGAGCCAAACGCGCGTAGTCGCAAAGCTTCACTTCGTACAGCGTTGCTAGCTCGCGAAGTAAGGGGAGACCCTTTTCCCAACACTGTAATGGAGATATAATTCATAAACCAATATGCTTATTTATTTATTTATTTGAACACCAACAAGGTTACATTGAGGCTTCACAAAAGTAACTATAAAAAATTAGACTAGCTTATGCCCGCGGCTTCACCTGCGTGAAATTTAGTTTGTCACAGATCGTCATAAATTATAGCCTATATGTTATTCTGGGTTATAAACAATAATACTGTAAAGTTTCATCAAATACCGTTCAGTAGTTTTTGGGTGAAAGAGTAACAAACATGTTCATATCCAGACATCCATACAAACTTTCGCATTTATAATATTAGGATATTTTAAACATGACATCTAGTTCTAAACAAAATTTGTAATATAGGCGCACCAGACAACAATATCTGCGTTGTCCTACTGGTAGTACCACGGGCAATTTTTTTGTCCGTAGTCCTATTGATGTCCCAAGTAAAAATGCCCGTCATACATACTGTCACTAGGACTGCGGGTAATGCTAGGTCCCCATGGTTCTACTAATAAGAGCTACGGAGAAAATTTGCCCGTGGTTTACTACCAATAAGACAACGAGCAATGAGGGTTTTCGCGAATGAAAGATCCGCTAGATGGCGGGACGTGGATGTGGGGTCTGACTGCTTCGTGATTGGTGGATTTTGAGATATATGTCAATGTCATGTCAAAAATAATCAATCGTGCAGCATTTGGACCTCGCGTCTACGTATTACCATCTGGCGGATTTTTCATTCGCGAAAACTCTCATTAACCCTCTCTACCCTATGAGTGAAAAGGATGCTCACTTTTCCCCTGTCGAAATATTGCAGTACTTGATTGTACAGGGCTTCCTTGCGTTTCCATTCCGGCGTTTCAGGGTATTCTGGGTCCACACCAATCTGATCGCTATCCCAGCTCAAAGTCTCTGCATAAAGCTGAAATTATTAACAATAAATAAGTTTTCTATGCAGAAAAAGGCAGGTATTTGACGGGCATCGCACCTGATGTTATTTTATAGAACAGAAATAAATGCTTATGCATCAGTAGAAATAAAGTAATGACTTACTAAAAGTGTACATCCAGCTTCGATGAAGTTGTCAGATGCAATATGAAGGTCGTGTAGTTTGTAGACATATCGTAAGTACATCTCTTTACGATCGATTTCGTTTTTGTAGAAGTTCTGTAAAAGATAAAGATAATGGACAACACGCATAAGTTGTAATATTAAGTTAAATTATGACTTAATTTAAAGTTTAGATCACACATATTACACTAGTTTTTATTTCACCTCAATCCATGCAGTATTACCGAAGATAGAGCCTCGAGAAGTTTACGGACTTTTTAAAATTTTCAAAAATTTCCAATATTCGCGCGTGACGTCACAACATGATTTTGCAGCCCCCGCACGTTAACCCATTTACCACTTTTTGTCTTTTTCCAACTAAAATAAAATTTTACCTAACTGACAACTGTTGTTAGTTGTCATCGTTCAATCACATTTCAAACTAGGCGCTAAAAACTAACCATTATTATGCCACCTATTGCCAATTTGGTGCACTATGAAGCCATTTTTACATTTATGCACTTAAATATAAATTTTCTGGAAAAATAACCAAGTTTGTGTCTTTGTGCTCAATAACAAGTAAATAATCCAGTTATTTGTTAATTTTATTTGGAAAGATTTCCGGAATTTTTGAAAATTGGTGAATAAATAGATTTCGCTATGTTCTTTCCGAGTTTTGTGACCTCGTTTATAGCAGCGCGCGCGCCCGCTTTATTGAAAAAAAAAATCCGCCTTNATTTTTCAAAAACAATGGCGCATCTCGGAGTGACACCTCCTTAAAAACACCTCGAAATCGCGTTTTCAATCCAAGATGGCGGCGCGGCCATTTTGTTTTTCCGTTTTTTTCTCACATTTTTGAACACACCTTGGCAACCCTAACAAACCACCAAAAAAGAAAAAATTCAGGACCGAAAACAAAAAAGTTGGTGTTTCAAAAAGTGCCGCCATTTTGTTTTTTGGTTCAAAAAATCTATAAAACCTGGGTGTCAAAAAATCTAGTAAAAAACAAACACCAACAATTTTACCCCCCTCCCCTCTAAATACCCTAAAAATACCCCTGATCAGTCAGTGAGTCAGTCAGTGAGTAGGAATCGAGCTTTATATAATATAGATTCGGCCTCGCCTTTCTGTCTGTCACTGGGCTCTAGTCCTTTTTTGACGCATTAAAAATAAATCCATGGCGACTCATAGGCTTTAAACTATCGCTCGGCCTTCGGCCTCGCCTTTTTCTACGTTAGCTAAGCCCCCCTGCATACAATTTGTATGGAGAATTTAGTCCCTTTAGGAAAACGGGTGAACGCTTGGCGGCCATCTTGGATTTCCAAAATTTTGTATTTTTCCCTTAATCTGGACCATTTTCTGCGCCGAACCCCATTTTTACTTTTTTTCTAACTTAACCCAATCCCGTAAAACAATTCCTTAAAACCACCCATGTCCCAAAATTTTGAGTTTCCGTAACTCCCAGTGTTGCCAGGTCATCGAGCTAAAAATGGTCAAATGTCATTAGTTTGACCTATTTGCAGGAGGCGTCATCCAAATTTTTGACCGAAAGTCGTTACTTCCATTTTTTACATTTTTGGACCAAATCTCCCAAAGCATGGCAACACTGGAAATTTTTGGTTTTCCAATCGATACTCCTTGACAAACTACGTAATCGCCCCATACAACTCGACTTTCCCAAATGTTGCCAACTGCCCGAAAAATGCATTTGAAAAATCGAAATTCTGACACTTTTTACAAAATGGCCGCCAGCTCAGCCGCCATCTTGATTTTCTGACATTTCGGATTTTTCCCATAGTCTGGATCGTATATCCGACCAAACCCCATTTTTAGACTTTTCCTCCCATATCACCTTCTGTCCGTCCTTAACTTTAAAGACACCCATGTCGAAAAAAATACTTTTCCCCATAGCTCCCAGTGTTGCCAGGTGATCGAGACGAAAATGGTCAAATGTCATTTGCACGACCCCTTT